>NW_009928820.1:0-21342 GCF_000696875.1 Nestor notabilis
GGACCCGCGGGCCCGTGTGTACCTAAACCCGTACCGGGTGTCGCGTCCTGCCCGGCAGAACGGGCTGCCATCGCGTGCCGCTACGTTTGGGGTTTTTATAGGTGCTGAAAGATGAGCTCCAGGACCGCCAAAGATATAATTGTTGGCAAGTGGGGCTTGAAGTCGGGTATCTCCAGAGGTGAGGGTGGACTCGAGAAATGCAAGCAGGAGAACGCTGCCCTGAGGAAATCGATGGAGGAAATCCTTAAAGGGAAAAGCAGAATGGCTGATCCGGAAAGGAGCATGCTCCTGGAGGTGAGGTGATGTTTGACTTGAAGTGGCCTTTGTGATGGTCTAATTGTATGCGGTTCACATCAGTTTGAGTATGCCTGAATTTAAGCAAGATGCCAATCTTTCATCTAAAGCTTAGTTTACTTTGATGTCAGTACTGGTTTAGCTTGATATTTTTCAATGGTGACTGAACTAATAAAATCAGAGTCATCTGACAAGGCTGTCAAATACAAAGGCCAGAGGTTCCAATTAGTCCATTAAGGCCTGTCCTTGCATGTCCAGCTGTTCAGAACAGCTGGTCTCACAGAATCATTTTGAGCACTTTCTACAACGAACATTATGTTTGTGAACAGTTGCCTAGGGCACATGCCGAAAGGTGCAAAGTATTTGGTTGAACTATGTTCTCTCTCAGCTATAGGCAAATAAAACTGTAATCAGGTCACCACATTCTTCCATTACAACCAAGACACTGCATTTTCCATGCCTTTTTTCTCCATTCAAGGTTAGCCTGTGCTTGCAGATAAAGAAGTTCAAGACTTAGTATGTGACCAAGTCACGTACTGTGAGGTCTCCTAGAGGACTGGGAAACTTTAAATGGACTTTTTCAAAGGATGTGATTAATGGAGACTAGGCACACAAATATTTCTAGGCTACTTATTTTGACAATAAGGTATTTCATGTGTCTGTACTACAACATCTCTAGGGAAGTGCTAACCCAAGTACCAGCTATGGCTAGAGAGATCATGTACTGCTGTGGCTAAATTCCTTGTCTATTTGCTGTGTCTGGTGAAGTCTGCTGCCTGCTCAGTGTTGGATACTTAATACTGGGTTCTTAGTTTACAGGTAGAAAATCATGGACATGTTTACATATACTAGGTACTATTTGGTGTCAGTATTTCAACTCTAGCGAGCACAGTGAGGTCTTCAACCACTCCCTGAAAATGAAATGCTATCATAACAGAAGCTTAGATAGAGCCCCAGGACATCTCAAATGCAGTGCTAATGCTGTGTAATAATTACCTGTGCTGGAGGCCTACTGCAAAGAGAGTGCCTGTTGAAAATGTCTACTAAAGCACGTTTTGAAACTGAAAGGCTGGATAATTTGGAAAACAGGATCCTTCTTCTGAATGCTTCATTATAATACTTTTGTAACTTCACTTACTGTCATTTAGTTTGAAAAAAGGCTCTGCTGCTTCTCAAAAGCTACTAGGTAAGCCAAACAATGCTAAGAAACACATCACCAACCTCTTCACTGGATGTGTTTTAGAGTTCTTGTACTGCTTGTGTTTCCAGATTCATATACTTTAGTGATCTGTGTTCCTATACAAAAGCCAGTACCTACTAAGTCTGTGAAATTTGGTTCTTTGCATTCTGTCCTTGTGTCATTTACCTCGGACTGGTTTTACTATCACTTGAAATATTTCAGATGACCACTGCAGTATTGTCTGGTTTAAGTAAGAAGTAATATTCTCAGCTAATCAGAAGCTAAGAGAGAACCTTTCAAAGTGAATATCTTCTCAAACTGTTGTTAACTTGCTAATGCATTTGTTGCATAGACTGACACTCATTTGTGTCACTTTTTTTATTCTGTTTCATTTAGAAAATACTTTCCCTTGAAAAAGAAAAGGAGAAACACAACCATCTTCTTGAAGAGAAGGACAAAGAAATCCAGAACCTGAAAGACAGGCTTAAGTCCAAAAACAAGAATAGTGAAGTCTCCGTATTACAAAGTCAACTTGAGGAAAAAACAAAGGAAGCAGAAAGGCAAGATCAGTTAATTTGTTCTCTATCGGAAGAAATGAACCGGTTAACATGTAATTTAGCCACTGTTACTGCAAAATGTTCTGAGCTTGAAAACAGAACTGGTACTTCTCAAGCATCCCAGGTAAGCACTGAAGAAACATTGGAATTTGTGCCCCCCAAGCACCAATATCTGTTATAAAATTTTGGGTGGATTTTTAAGAGTTGTGTTGCATGCTGAAATATTCTTGAAGACAGCTGCTATCCAGATTGAATGATAAGTGAAGGTCAGGGAGCACAACTTCAGGCAATGCAGCTGGGGAGGGAATTCTCTAATGCTGTACTGCAGTGTCCCTTTTCAAGCCCACGTGCAAGTGGTATGACTGGTGGTACCACATGTAATGATCCACTGTTGCTTAAGCAGATGCTGTGCTCTTCTTAGATTTATATGCTCTGTAATTAAACACACTGACAAGGCAGCAGTAATAGGAACATGGGGCATTAATAAAGACAAGCTGATTTCCTCACCTAATTCAGCTTCAGTCATGAGAATATCTTTTCCCCTACTCTTATGAATCGTCATTTACTCCTTAGTTCTTAAAACTAGTTGTCTGTACTCTACATGACATCACACAGAGTAAATCAATGTGACAGAAGACGAGTAATGAGTTGCTTATCTCATTCAAAGTGGTTAATAGGCACGGTGCCAGGCACTTGGCAGCTTTTACAAGTGCTTTCAGTTTTCTACAGTTGTTTTTCCACTCCCGCTTGTCCTAATGTTCCACAGAAAATGTAGTGGTATCTTACGTGCACAGGGAAGGCAGTACCTAAAAATAGGTGCCTTTAAGTGTTTTCCAGCTTTTGACCTGCAGATGGTGCTGGTTCTCCGTGCTCTGCATGGAAATTGAGTAATTTCTAGAAATTCAGCTTTAGCCAAATACATAGCAAAATATCTTAAAACTACTAATTTTCAATGATTATATATATCTGTGTCACTTCTATTAATGCAGTATCTTGGAAAACAGCACTTTAAATGCAACGTGGTTATTTTCAATTTCAAAAGTTGAACTTTGTTAAAGAATTTAAAATGTATGTTAATTGGAGATTTCCACAATAGTTTTGTCAACGCACTACCAGAATGTCTTTTAGTTTAAAGCCAGAATTTTCGTTTAAATTTTTAATTGATTCATCAACAGAAGACAGCTAAATGTGACTGATGGTTTGACTGGATGACTTGGGAAAACTTGAAAGTCTGCAATGCCGCTTGAAACTGCTAGGTGGCACCTAAGCAGCAGGGATACTTTGAGACTGGAACAACAGTTGAATGATGCAATTTTGAGAAAGTTTTCACTGAGGCAGAATTTTAATTTTCGTGGAAATAGGAAGCTAAGTAGTTGTAGCATTTCTCAGTTCTCTTTTGATTAGGAAGTGCTGATATTCAATAACTGCATTCAAAGTTCTTCTGTATTTTTTTCAGTTCTAAACCTTGCTGTAAATTACGTCCAAAAAAAAAATCACAGGAAAATGTTGGAAAAATGTAGCTTGGATTTAGGAAGTAATCTACCTTTTTTTTTTTTTTCCCCTCAACGTAAAGTCCCCTTATTTCTACACAATTTCAGAAAAGCTTTCCATCATGCAGTGAATAAACATGTCAGAGAATAAAAGCAGTATAACTGTTTAACTGCTCTCTAGCTTTACATGGGTCTAAAGAACTCTGACTCACAGGTTAAGCACTCTGCTGTGGATCACTCTCAGAAAATCACTCAGTATGACCTTGTGGTTCCAGACAGGCTTGCTTGGTTTCCCAGAGCTTTATAATCTTATTGTTATCCCAATGAAGTTGTCAAGGTCTCTAGCTTTCCCCAACAACCCAATGGGCCTGGCTTATTGTCAAACTAGTAACTGGTATGAGGATATGAAAATAGAACAAACACCTTTTATGTGTATTTAAATAATACCCTAAATATCTTTATTTTTCAGCTCTCCTCCACCCTTCAGGTCTTCTTAGATAGCAGTTCAGCAAAAAAAACCACGACAGGCTTCTTAGTTTTAATGTAACTATGAGTTACAGAGTTATGGAAGAAATCAAATGTAAATCTTTGTCCTGTATCTTGCAGGAGACTTTATTTTAAATCTATGAAATTATTTTCTCTATAACTTAGATCCTCCTTAAAACAAACAAAAAAACCTATGAAGATCTTTAAACTTCTGCCATTTGTGTGAGATTAACAGTTATACAGGACTAGCTTTACTGTCTCAGCCATACATTTTAAAGAACACTAATAGGTTGTTCTTTGACTGCAGGACGCTGTAACAAATAGCACTGGATCACCAACTAATCTTCATGAAGTTGAAAAACAACTGAAAGATGTAAGTTTCCTGTACAACACTGCAAGTACAAATCATCTGCATCAAGAAGCATAAGAATGTCAATTATCACCATATATGATTTTAGTTAGTATGGGACCTCAGAGGGAATGTTTCCTCTAAAATACAGTATCTAAAATTATTTTGTACCAAGACAACATTTAAAAAAACATAAAAAAAAAAAGCCAAACAATAAAAAAACCCCATACAGAAACATAACAAAACCCAAACAAAACCAGAAACCTTGTCCATCTCCCTCCCCCTAAAAAAGACAATGTTTCCACTACCTTTGAAAAACCTTGCTTGAAATATTCGAACAAAGTGGTTGCTGACAAAACAGAAGCCCAAGGAACCTGGCCTTGCCTTGGAGCTGACTGTCTGGAGTAGCATGAGGTTGGATTAGAAACCTCCCATAGTAATCTCCAAACTGAACAATTCTGTGATCCAGTTGGGTGTAAAATCCATTTCCTTGTCCTTACAAACTTAAAGTTGCAATGATGCTCTTTTCCTTTATTCCACTTTCAAGATATGTTATTTTGTATTTTATATTTAAGGATGAAAGGTAAATTCTTCATAATCTGGGCATAACTCATGAAATCTTAATTTTTAAGTCATTTTCCCATTCCAAGAAGTAAGCCAGTCAGTATTTAATATTGCTGCAATTTTAACTTGTGCTCAGAAACCTGACTTACCTTTCCAAATGAAGATGCACTGTAATTATTGTACAGAGATTACTACGGTTTGCAGCAGAATTAACTAGCTTATCTTTGAACTGTGTAATATGTAGCTGTTTAACATTAAGAAATAAGACTAATACTTTTGAAATCTGATAAATGACCAGAGGTTTTTTCATTTTTCTTCTGTTCCCTTTCATGAAGGCTCTTGAGAAAAACCAACAGTGGCTACTGTACGACCAACAACGTGAAGCATATGTCAGGGGCCTGCTTGGAAGGATCTTTGAACTTGAACAGAAGCCAGAAATAGGTAACCAACAACAATCTAAAGAATTTGATTCTGAAGGTATTGACTTTTATTTTTACCCCAGAAGTAACCCAAACCATAATTACCTATAGAGTAAGTTTTCTGAAAACAAATTATAGCACAATAAAACAAAATCAAGACTTACTTTCTCAACATTTTTGTTTAATGGTAGAACTTGGCTAAGTAAAATTTCTTTGCTTCTTGTTATCTAGCTATGTTACTTGATCAACAGTATTTCATGTTCTTATCTACTTCAGAGATGGTTTTTAACAGCCTTGACACTCTATTAGCAACCTTTCTGTTTGTGAAAAGTGTCGAGGCAAATATATATGTATGTCTCCCATCCTTCAAAATATACTTTCAACCTACATAATGGAGGCATTAAGGATTTATTAGCTAGGTGTGGATCAGGTTTTTTAAATTTACTTGTTTCAAAATAAATATTATAAAAATGACTCGAGACTGCCATGTTCTTTACTCGCCTGAACAGTTGTTACAGAGCATGAAAACCTGTCATAGATTTTGGCAGCTATCCAGAGCAGTGTTTCGCAATATGCATCTGGCCACCTCTACCTCACTTCTATGCTATGCAGCTCCTCAATCATAGAATCATAGAATAGTTAGGGTTGGAAAGGACCTTAAGATCATCTAGTTCCAACCTCCTTGCCATGAGCAGGGACACCACACGCTGAACTATGTCGCCCAAGGCTCTGTCCAGCCTGGCCTTGAACACTGTCAGTATCACACATTCAGATTAACTTTGTGTTTGACCAGCACATGGAATATTGAAATCATGTTGAATAAAAGAACCAGAAGGATTTGGCTTGCTTTTCTTATTATCTAATTCTTAATTTCGTATATGCTAACTGACCTGCAAGGTAAATTCACTAAATAGAATTAGCATCATCTGGAGCAAGAGTATGCCCACAGAGTAATTGCCACTTGCCACTTAGTAATTCAAATGCAGTAGCTTGGTTTCTGTATTACTGCTTGAAGTTTTATGGAAAGCAGTAAAATACCATAATCTTGTTTTGGTGCTGTTTAGAAATCCACAAACAGTATTTTAGAGGGAGGCAGACTGCAGTAGCTCACCAGGAAATGTAACTCAGAATTATTGCAAAGCTTTGTCATCAGAGCAGGCAGGAGACTAGGAGTAAACGCATAAGAAAGTTCCTCTCTTCAAGCAGCTAGACAGTTGCAAAAATCCAAATTTCTAAGAACTTAGCTGTACAAAGTGAGAGTAGATATGACAAGTTTTTCCTTGGAAAAACCCCATGTGTATCTGAGAGTCTTGCCACCCTGTAAAGAAGTATTGGTAATAAGAAGGTAAGGCTTAGTTTGTAGTCGAGGGGAGGAAGAACAGTCAAGCAAGAAACTCTTCCTTGTAAATTACACTTTGAAAATGAGAGGAAGCCTTCAATAGGAAAAGTAACAAAGTCAAGAAATCTACAGTGCCAAAAATCAGCAAAGCCTGAGAAAGCCCACATTCCTTGCTCTGCTTCTAGGTGTATTTTATATTATTTTTTTATTACTTCTTTTATATTACTTATTTCTAGACTGCCTTTTTGCCTTTTTTTTCACCTCTTACTTACTAAACTTTTCTTGGGTCAATAGCCAGAATTTTTTCAAACTCTGGTTGAAGCCACTAGCCACGAAGCAGGCTTTTTTAAATAAAAGAATCTATCCTAGTCCTTTCTATTTGCAAATTAGAAGTAAATGATAGCATACAATTTGAAGAAGATAGTCTGCAAAAGATAATGGATTGTCTGGCTTTGGTCAACAGTGGTGAAGTACAGCCCATCAGATCCCCAGGGCATCTCTGGGGAGGGAGTAATGCCAGAACCTTGGTTAAGGAGCCTAAATATGGAAGTGAGAATCTAGTGTCTTTGGAGCTTGATTCCCATGCATCTATGTTATGCATGAGGCTGTGTAAGAACTACCTGTGGTACATGGAACTGTGTAGTCAGGGCGGAGGTTATATTGTTGCTATAAGGGTTATTGAAGGAAGCGGTAGCACAATACTATGCACAAGCCAACTTGTAGTTTCCCAGTTAACTATATTGGGAACTCTACTGCATTAGAAGTACTGAGAGCTGTTTTAGCTAAAGTTCGGTGCTAATCTGAGCTGTGTAATAGCCTAGAATGTTTATTTCCATCTTATGTCTTAAAATACCAAGGATTTGGTGTTCTGAATGTAAAGTGTGTTTTGTTTTGTTTAATTTTTTTTTTCCCCACATTACTATCTCAATTATTTCTGGCTTTTTAAGGTCAGCTACAAAGGGAAAAGCAAAAATATTATGATCAGCTGTTACTAACTGCTAAGACTGATCTCCAGACTGAAAGATGCACTGTAACCCAGCTGAGATCTGAACTTAACAAATTCAAGAAGAAGTATGAAGAAACACAACAAGAAATAATAAGTTTAAATGCCTTATTGCAGTCACAACAGGCTAGTGCAACCAAGACTCTAGAAAATGAAAATAAAATGAAAGAAGAGAAAGTGCAGAGACTAAAACAAGAAAATGAAGCTATTAAGGCACAGGTCAGAGAAGAAAAGAAAAAATCTGAAGATCTTTTATGTCAGGTAAGTGGATGCATTGGAAGTTTAGTATCCATTAGCAAAGAATCAAGAGAGCTGAAAAGTCATACTGAATCAGAATGGACTATCTCTCACTCTGGTGACTGTTCTTTATGTATTGCTAGACTTACATCCTTCTGGTTAAAACTGATTTCTTTCTTTAATGTATCGGTTTGCATCAAAATCGAACTGTGAAGTTTCCTTTTTTAAACAATGAACTTATTATTTTTAAACTTATTCACTTATTTCCCTGGTCTTGTTGGACACGAAGGAGAAGCAAGAGAATAATTTATTCTAATCTAGTTCATCCTTAAGGTAAAGTAAAAGGAAAGGTAAAAATTATCTGGCAAGGGCCAGATAAACAAAGGAAGGGATGGACCTTCAGTTGTTACTGTCTTGAAAACAGCTATGGTAGAAACCACTGAGCAGAGTTCTGTAATTATAAAGCCTAGGGAGTGCCCGTCAGGCTGCTCAATACTTGTGGTTTATGCTGTTGCCAGATCTGTTCTGCTGCTTTTGCATCAGATTCTAATTATTCCCAGAGAGTACAGTGATGATTTCAGTTAAATGGTTTTGTTAAGGTCTTGATTATTCCTTCCTTCCTTCTCTTTTTGAGCTCAATGACTTTAACATCTCTGGCTGATCAGAATTGGGAGAAGACATGTATATGCTATATGTTTGTATTTAAAAATGTTTGGTGCTTCCCTCCTTTTATTTGGAATACTCACGAGGGCTTTGCTGCTTCCCCTACATGGAGAGTTACAGTGGTATGGTGGTGTCTGGTGTCTTGGAATATTCCTATCAGCATGGTGATACTAACAAAAAAAAAATTATATATATGTATGTTGTTTCTTCTTCCAGACACAGAATCATGACCACACATCTGCTGAAGAGAAACTGGAAAGTCCTCCTTGAAGGACTGTCCTTAGGGCATCCAAATAAGATAAACTTGCTACTTGGAGAAGTTTGGGGTCAATAACAAAACAATGTAGAGCTGAAATTTTAAATATGAGAATAAAATTCACTGGTTTTAGCCTACTTTAGTGCCTGGAACAACAGTTTAGCTCTCAAAACACAGGCTGGTTCTCTCTGGTTAATAACAATTAAAAGGGGTTTTTTTTTTTTTTTGGGGGGGTTTTTTTTGGGGGGTTTTTTTTTTTTTTGAGGTGGTTTATATTGGTGGGTTTTTTTTTTTTAGCTGAACAGCAGCATTCACTATAAAAGTTGATGCATGCTGTTAATAGAGGAGGATATTTTATTGTATACATTTACATAATCCTTTATAGTGTAGTACTTCCTGTGTCTTAAACTTGTTGTCTTCTATCAAAAAAAATAAAATTCATTGCTTGCTTTTTATTAACATCATGACGTGTTAGTGCAAACAGTTTTGTGTGCACATTTTTCCCTGCATCCTGGCAATTGTCTAAGAAAGTTCAGGTTTTTGTTTCCTCAATGCAATAATGATGTTTCCCTGGGAAAACCCCAGGGAAGTAGAGACATTTGAATTTGGTTTGGCTGCTGCATAACAGGCATACGTTTTCTGTTAGTGTTGGAATAGAAAAGTTTACTTCCACCCCATTTTAGAGTCATTATTTGTTAAGCCTATTAACTATTGTATGTGGAAGTTTTTTGTTACAGATGTTTTTCTTCCTTGTAGGTGCAACTTCTTCGTAAATTATTGCTCAAACAGCAGGAGGAACACAGTAGGATAGCTTTGTTGGAACAACAGGTAGCCAATTACACACTAAGATGCTGATACTTAATTTGTATTATACACAAGGGCTTTCTAGACTAACTTCAAATTTAAGAATGATTAATATATTAAACAAAGTAGTACTTACAGTTGAATATTTGTGCCTAGTAATCTCTTGATGTTTCTAAAAATTGACATGTGTCAAGACAAAGACCTGCAGCCTTTTACAGGATGGAATCTTGGGTGGCATGGTTTAGTGTGTAGTGTCCCTGCCCGTGGCAGGGGGGTTGGAACTAGATGATTTTAAGGTCCTTTCTGACCCTAACTATTCTATGATTCTATGTTTTCTCCACAATCACTTGTTCAACTGTACAGCTTCAGATTAGGTATGGGAAACATGCTAAAACCAGTCAGCTCATTGAAGTTTTGTAATATACCCTTATGAAGTTATACAAATAATTGCATTGCCATATTTTCCATCTTCTCTATTTCTTTCCAAGTACATTGTTACATCTAACTGATGTTATTGGGGGGGGGAGTTACATTTACTTGCTAAGCTTGAGTGTACAGTATTACCCATAGTTCCTGTCCGAATTATCTTGATACAAGAAAGATCCTGGAGTAGAAACTGTCATTTTTAATGAGAACTTACCCTATATGCTTTTCTGTAAAATGCTCAGCTTAAAATTGCAAGATAGCTTGAAGTGTGTTCCAACCAAAATAACTTCAAATTCCACCTCTACTAAGGGAGAATATTTTCATAATTGGGCACATATGAATTTCACTGTAGTGAAAGCAACAAGGGACTTTTTTCTTTTTTAAAAAAATTACTTTTTAAGATATGATTGCACAGTAAAACTTTATATATATATAGGGGACACCCCCTCCCCCAGTTCTTAATAATTGTGACTTTAATTCTTTACTTTTCCCTCTGGGGCATTGCCCCATCCAGATATGCACCACAGACTTTGAGAATAAAAACCTTGATCAACAGAACTTGCAGCATCAGTTAAACGAAGTCCTTAAGGAACTGCGCGAGGCTAGAGAGCAAATAGCCCGTCTGGAACCTCTGGTATGTACTGAATAGCTTGCAGGTGAATTTAGTCAGGGATTTTGCATAAATGCGCTTTTTTTCACTCTGGGATCTTATTTCAAGTCTTCTGTTCGTGTCATCAGATATTCCCTGTAGGTCCTTATATCTTTTAGGTATGTATTGCCAAGGTGCAGAGCCCTGTGTCACCTAGCTATGCATCATTTTTCTCTACAGCATGCATGGAGAACTAGTACAGCAGATCCAGAACAGTCAGGTTCCTGAGCAGGGAAAAGTAATTGTATTTTGTATCACAATGTGTTATCTGGTTTTGTCTGTTGTAGAATGACAAAGCTGCATTATGCCTCTATTCAGTCTTGCTGCTGGTGAATAGGGCACAATCCTGACACATAGATGTTGAATTCCTCCCCACTACCATCTGGTGTAAGATGGGTGGGTCATTAAAACCTGGGATTTTCATGTCCAAAAAGATAAACTCCCTACTGCACCTACTACAATGAATAAAGACATTAGTTGTATTGTGAGGACTGTGGTTTGTTTGCTGCTTAATATATAAGCCCAAAGAAAGCCACCTAGACTTGAACCCTAAACTTAATGGAGAAATTTATAGGGAAAGAGAAATTTAAAGTGAAAGATTAAGTATTAAGCAAGCCATCGATCTGTTTTGCTCTGCTGTATCCAGGATTGCCTAACCTTGTAAGATTAGGTGATAGCTGAACAGAATTGTCAAAATTTCGGTTCTAGATTTAAATGAGCTTCAGAATGGAACCTGTGTCCCTCATTAGATCAGGTCTGGGGCCACTGTGATTTTTACAAAGAAGATAAATGCAAAAGCTCCTAACGTGGCAGATGAGGATTTCTTCTGCAACTCTGCCAGACTGCTCTCCCTTTTAGTTGTAGGCAACTTGGAAGTATTTTCTCAAAAGAGGAAAGGAATGGAATGAATCCTGAGATTCTGATGTTCTTCACTCACTTCACAACACTTCAACATGTGTTGCCCCTGGGAGAGCCCCACTTGCTAAGATTGCAGTTACTGCTGCAGCTGCCTGGGGAGACCACTGGAAAACTTCTGTTTGCTGGGAGTAGAGCGTAAGTTTGGGCAGAGCAAGGAAGTTACATATTTGAGTTCTTCTGTGCTAAGAAGCTGGAGGAGCAGCTGTGAAATGGACAGCTAGGTGCCTTTTGCAGTTAGGGACAGACTTCATGACAAAAACTTCATGCATGAGATCAGGAGGAGAACTGGAATTACAGCAGAGTTTTGGGGAAGGTAATTAGGCAGTATCCTATGTAGAGGGGACTGAGGCATCCTTTTATTAAGGCAAGTGTGTGAGCAGTTAGGAAGATGGCTGGGGAAGGATTCCCAGTCAGACATTGTGGGAAAACCTGTCTTAAATAGTCTGCAGAAAAGCTAGCTGCAATCTAATCTAAATGTGTTAGAATTGTACAACAGGCCCTCTGTTGCTAGCACGAGTAGTGTAACTGCATTTAGCCATCTTTAAAATTCTACCCTTAGTGCTGTAACACACACAATGCTTATGTGCCATCAAACCTTAGCATCTGATCAGCGCATGCATGCCCCAACCTTACACGAAATCTTCTCTTCCAGAAACTCCAGGAATCTGGACGTATGGAACTGCAAGAAGACTTGCAAGTTGCATTTGAAGAGAAGCTGACTGTGTATGACAGAAGTCCTTCCCCAAAACATTCCAACCTTCTTGATGAAAGTTTTCTTGAGTGTCCCAGATGTAAAATGCAGTATCCAACAAGTCAGCATAGAGAATTACTAGCACATATTGACTTTTGTACAGCTTGAGCTCCACATGGAATTAATATATTTGCTTTATACACAGTCAGTGTGCTCTTCTACAAAGGCAAAAGATCTTTTTAAAGCTTTTTTTTTTTCCTAAGGTTGTATAAAGGACTACTAGTTTTATAACACGGTTCCACAAAAACATCATAGTAATTTATTTAGCCTCACATATTTCACCTGATGTTTTTGCAAAAAATAGCTACTGCATTTTTGGATGCCAATGGAAATATTTTTAGAATGAGGAATATCTTCAAAAAGCAATCTACTGACTTATGGTTTTTTGCACTATTAAAAATGGGAGCAGTAAAAGCACACCTATTGTGTCAGACTTTATTTTAATGTTTGGCATATCCAGTTCTTGGCTGGTGAATCCTGGTGACTGTGCTTGTTCCTTAACTGACAGTAATAGCTGCAGAAGATTTTTGGCCCTCATAGGTAAACTATATATATATTTATATATACAGGGGGGTATGCATGTGTGTAGTGTACATACTATGTATAACTATGTATGTATCATACATGTGTAATGTTATCACCATCTTGATATATTAAAACTCAGGAGGGTCACGTTAGATCTTTGCTGCTTAAGATTCATGTTGAAAACGTCAATCACAAATAGCTTATTTTCCTGAACTATGATCAGGGGTGACTTAGAGCTTATATAAAAATGCTGACCAAGGTTTAAGTTCTTCTCAAAAAATAAAATGTCATTGGGAAAACAAAATTCCTAGCAAATACAAACTTTCTTGGTACTGGAAAAAGTTTGTATTTCACACAATGTCAGAGACCACTTTTGCAGTTTGTATATAGAATTATGCTGAAGTAAACTTGTTTGCACTTCTTTATTTTAGAGGTTAAAATTGGGAAATGTCACTTATTCAATCTGTTACATTTGACAAATATCCCAGTTCAAAAGCGCAGTTTTTAATAGATTGCTCTAGTGGATGTGAAGTGTCACTGCATTTTGGTATTAATACAGAAAACAAGCCAGCAATAAATTTTTGCAACAAATTAAAACTGGCAAAAAAAAATCCTTCACGGATTTGCAATCACAGTGTTATTTTCTTTTAGCACTTATTGTAAACCTAGATCTGTTGCAAGCATTTTGCTCCTTGCATCCATACTTAAGTCCAGCAAGCAGTTCCTTCCACAAAAATTGAAGTGAGAAAATTTTACAAAGATATACTACTTAAGAGAAATATGCTTCTTTTACACTTTTGTATGGTTTGCTGAGGACTGAAATTGCCCAGGTCTATCTTTCTCTGCCATACTTATTGTGATTGCTAGCTAGTATCAGCTTTTTCCATCACATTTTGCTGCAAAGATGTATGCCTTTACCCCATAATGATCACCCTAACCTCTGATGGTTAAACCTTATTCTTAAATATGATGGTGTCTTCCAAGTTGTTTTCAGTAACTATAATATCAAGTGATGTTGTTATCAGTTAAAACTAGTGTTCATGAGAGAGAAAGAAAATGTTAAAAGCTCTTATCTTCATCTCTGAAATGTATTTGCCAAATCTATTGTATTAGTCACTATCTATCCACTTTTCAATTTCACCAACCGTGTCTCAGGCTAACCTTGTGTTTGACATTTTTGATCAACTGTAGCTACAGCTTTTTGACCAAAGATATAATGAACTACTGAGTAAAAAAGAAATTATGCTTCAGAATCTCAAAGTTTTGCCATGAAGAAAACTGTCTTAATTTCATGTCTTATTTCTTAAACATTTTTTAAATTCAGATAATGACTGTGCTTTTTATTGCAGCCTAATGTTTTTAATCTCTAATTAAACTACTTTTGGAAGTTTAAGTTAGTTGTCTTTTAGCAATACATTAATCCACTGGTATTCTATTCCCAGTTGCATACTCGGCATAGTTTCTGCAAAAGGAAATTCTGATCTTTTATGTATTATAGATGAAATAAGTTTTCCTGCTACAGGCCAGCAGTCTTCAGTAGTTCTGTGGCTTTCTTAAATTAGCACAAACCACTTTTTCATTTGAAGCAGGTACTGTAAAGGGAGAATCATTAAGCTGATGATGTGATAGCCTTTGAAAAGTTTTGTTCATTTCAGCACCTCTTCTTTAGCAATACATTCAGTCCTACTGGCTAAAGATTAGACCTAAGCACAAAAAAAAACTTGCTGATAAATTTATACACAGCATCAGGGTAGTATATGTTGAAAATTACCAATATGACATTCTAGTGCGACAGAAGACCTATTTCGAAGGCAGTACCACAAACAATATTGTTGTCACATATGACTAAAAGCAACTATAAAACTCCATAAAGCATGCAGAATGTTTCACTCTTTTTTTCTCTAGGACTGGAAATTATTTTTTATCCTGAAAGTAAATGAACAAGAAAAAGGTCTAAAGGTCTGCTGCTCCTCTCTCTAGTTATATGTAGGACAGAGAGGTTTGTGCCTAATGAGCTCATCTTAATGCTAGGATTTAGCTGCAAGTTTAGTTCTTTATAAGGCAGGAGGTAATTTTTGAAAAGCTGTTATTTCAAGCAGTTTGAGTATAGTTTCAGCAGTCTTCTTCTGAGTTATGTCTGTTTCAAGTAATTGAATCTCAGCCTGGCAGAAATTCTGTGAAATCTGCATCATTTGAAGATGTTGGGCTAGGGAAGCTTCTGGATTAATGCAAGTGTTCACCAGTGTCAACATACTTATACGTCCTGGCTGTCACATCCTGTGTTCTTTGTAAACAGCAAGTGAGTGAAATGGGTTTGATGCCACGGGCGTGGTTGGAAAGACAGCTCAACTCTGCATAACAACTGACTTTTTACACAAGGAGAGCTGCTTGTGAAATAACAACTGAATTATGGCTCTTATTTTCCTTCCATCAAATGGATCAACTTCCAATCGTTTGCTTGCCTGTGCAGTTTTCTCTCTTCCTCTTGGTTTCAATAACCTTTCACAGTTATTTACCATGTGCCAATAACTGTACTACAGATGTTTCGGTGAACTACACAATAAACCACTTATGTTTAGCTTTGCAGCTAAAGTGGCAGGGAGGTGTCGTGCCTGTTACGCTGTAAAAGAATCACACTGAACAGCACAAATATTTAGAGACAATGGGATGTCACTGTTTACCTGGCAGAGAAGACTAACGTAAATGGTGTGGTGTCTTCAAGAAAACTAGGGGAACTATTGGTCTTGTGGGATCTCCAAGGCGGGGGGGGGGGAAGTTTACAAGCAATGAAAACATAGCAGTAGAGGAGCTCTGGGCACTTCCACGCTAATCTAGTGATCAGCCTGTCTATTAGTTTCCGTATCTCACAATCTGATTGAACTGTTAAGATTACTGTAACAGTAATCTTAACTGTTACTGTTAAGATTACAGTAACAGCCGTGGTTATGGTTTTACCTTAAAAATGATAAGCAATTATCTCTATCACACAAGAAAGATAGGGTATATAGAGTAATACAAGCTACATTATGTACAATGGGACGATGCAACTCAGAATACTACTTACAGCATTTCTAAATCTTTTCCTTTCTCTAAAATGTGACAGAATTAGGTACCCTGCAGTAAGGGAAGCTCCTGCTCAAAGTCTCTCTGGGTCGTAAAAACATGGTCATGTTGTCAGTAGGGGGGTCTGGTTGGGTTGTCGTCAAGGCAGCCAGCCGCAGCAAGGCAGTTGCATATCTCCCAAGGAAGCGCAGTGCCGGATTGTGTTGGCATAGCGAGCAATTGTGTTGGAGAATTCTGCATCATAGGTGGGATTTTAAAAGGTGAGTAGGGAAATGGAATTTTTACAATACGATGAATAAACAGACTCACATGTTTTACACATAAGCTTTCATTTCTAGTCAATACAGATGAGACAGCTGGAATACTGTATCCAGTTTTGAGTATTATACTTCAAGAGTGATTCAGAGTAATATGAATGTAATAGAAGTCTTCCAGGTTTCTGAAAAAATTCATGAAGGAATCAGGGTTATGCGGGTTAGAAAAGACCATGAAGAAAAATGACAAAATTTCATACAGAGGGAAGAAGTAGTCTTCCCATGCTCAATGAGAAGAGTAACAGCCTCAAAATTGTAGCAGGAGAAATTTTGACATAAGGAAAATCTTTCTGGTAGTTAGACTAGAGCAGTGAAACACATCACTTACAGAGGCTGCAAAACTGCCACGACTGGAGATTTACAGAGCACTTGTGTAACTACCGAAACCATTCCTGGCAGGTGAGGCTGCCTTGAGTCAGGTACATCAGCCAGATGATTGCTTGAAGTCCCCTGAAGCCCTATTTTTAATGACACATATAGACCTGCAAACAACACACTGAAAGATTTAAATCATAAAAAAAAAAAGCAGGTAACAATGGTTACTCTGCACTGACTCTTCATATTATTTCACTCCATGCAAAATTAGCAGCTACTGCCCCAGAAGTCAATATAACAGTTTTACTGCACCTTGTTTCTCAACTGGAATATTGCTGGTATTTCTGTGTATAAACTTCTAGTCTGAGCAAAGACATTTAAAATCAATATTTGCACTCATGCATCACAACCCACATGGAAAACAAGATAAATGACACAAGTGCAACTTAATTCCCTAGTGTTGGGAAGTGTCTCATTCCCACACTGTTTTAATGGACAGTGCCATGCTGTCCAGTTCTTTTGCACCTGGGGAGTTTGGGCTCCCCTTCTTAGGATCAGGATTTGGGAAGCCAGAGTACTGAGTAGGAGCTAGCCAAGCCAGCCAGTGAGAAACATGACTCCTCAAGAAAGGCGAGGTGCACAAAAGGAAATGCTGTTGAGCATTCAAAGATGCAAATTCTCTTCTAGCATTGCCTGCTTACAGCAAAGCAGTCCCTTCTTGCAAAAAAGGCAGACTTCAAAAAGGGAACACATCCATGAAATGAGACCTCCCTTTACTCGCAGTCCCCTTTCAGACTTGGAACAGAGCTCCCCACCAGAAGTCAAGGATTCATTTTGCTGTCTCTCTTGACCAACCAAAAGTATTTCATACTGAATTAATAGTTTCAAAAAGAGAGCGCAAGATAAGGTGCCTCAGAATATACCGTAAGAAACAAGCCTGGTTCCTTATCAGAGTGATATCCAGCTGACTTCTTGACAGAAGTGCAACTAGGTTTAATTTCCCTGATCAACTCAAAACTGGTGAATGAGCACACTGCCTCAGCAAAAGCACAGGTTTTAATAATGTAACAGTGATCAGGTCAGTATTATCTCATTCAACTAGACATAAAACTATACAGCCTAAGTGAGGCATCCATGCTTTCTGGACATGGTTTAGAGAAGCTCTAAGTCATTTCTCATCAATCAATCATCTCAAACAGCCACTGATAATGACAAACATGAAGAGCGTGGGAAATCACATCATTTAACATATTACACTTGGTAAGTCAGGAGGGCTTACAGCAGAATTTAAAGCACGATCTGTACTTTCTCTCACTGGTGTTGCAAGAATGATTGTTCTGTTTCTCCAGCCCTCAGTGAATGCTAGCTGAGCACAAGCCTTGCCTTCCAGTATGCACAGATTCTCTTGCAGCAGACAGGCACTCTGCAGGCCTTATTTCAGAAATGCCTGACATTTAAAAGTAAAGCTTTTATCCCAGTTCTGACCTGAAGAACCCCTGTTGCTCCCAGCAAGTTATTCTTCTAAAACAAGGGAAAGCAAGCAAGACCATTCTCCTTCAACACCATGAGTAAGAGCTTTCTCTAATCCTGGGTTCTTGAACATGAGGGAAAACGATGACATCTGTGATCTCTGCACTGAGCACAGCCCAGCAGACCAATGTGTGCAGGAAATGTCAGAGTACGTCTCATGAGCAAGAGAGGCTGGTGACAAGTTTTGTTTGTAAATCCTTCAGAGGCACACCATAGTATTTGATTTGATGGCATAAAAAAAATAAGTAACTTTTTGCACACCTGAAGGTTAGTAAAGGTTTAAATGACACTTAAATATCAGACTATAATTCTCCACGTAAATCTCACTCAGGGTCTCAGTTCCCTGGTGAGAGTGTTCTACCAGATTATGCAATGTCCAAATGAACCAGTCTCAAACCCTGTACTCACTGATAAACTTCCTAAATCCATGGGCTAGGTGTGAAAGTGTACTACACTATCTAAAACTGTTAAGAAACAACCCCACTTAGAACAGTCTAGCTGGAGCTAAGTCACCCTGGTGAGGCTTGGTTAGTGTGCAGCATAACAGAGATCATGCCCTTCCAGGGGAATTCTCTGTTAGATGGATTATGTACTTACATTCGTACTTGGTTCAGAAAGAAACCCCTCCCTTACTGCAAGTCATGAGGAAATTGTTCAGTGCTGCTGTTGCCAAAACTTCTGGTGGTCTTGACAACAAAAAACTGACCCAGCTATTATTAGGAAGCACATCTACTGAGAGTATTACCAGCAGTTCTGCTTCTGACTGAGGCATTGGTCAGTAATGCTGCTGCTACGGCTTTAAACTACAGCACCCCTGGCACATAACCCAGGAAGCAACGCCAGCTTCTGATGGATACTGACCACAGGAAAATGAGACTCCCCAGAAGAAACAGGGATTAGTTCTTGATGTAATCACACAGATCCATAGAAGCATCTGGTATTTTCAGTGCACACTGGAGAGGGCAAGCTTGCTACTATATGAAGACAAACAGATGTGTTTATATTTGCACTGTGAGTTTAAAATTGTCCCTTAGGCATTGATGTAAATGCTTCAGCTCACTGATATGAAAGTATACAGCGGGTGAGCAGTTAGAAAACCTCCTAAAAAGCAAACTAAAACAGATTTGCATTTGAAACAAACCTTAAAATAGCCTAACTTCTAAGCACAGAATTAACAGTGTCCAGAAGCAGAAGAGCTGCAATATGGTATGCAAAAGCAAAAGTGAAAAGAGAAAGCTAACCCTGGTTGCCACTTATGCTAAAACCCTTAAATAGACACAGCTTGAGTCACCTACAATATTGGAACCTCTTTTGTGAAGACAAAGAGCCAACATTTCTAATGCAATGAATTCAAATCACTTGGCAAACATTAAATATGCAATTCATCTGTTACAAAAGTCAGTACTATTTGATCACTGTGATCAAAACAGACCCAAAGACTTCAACACCAATCTACATGCAAGAGGATGCATAAATAAGGTAAAAACCATCCCTAGGTCATGTCCAAAGGGAACCACAATCCCCATCTCCCAGAATCACCTAGCCCAAGTGGTTCCCCTCTCTGGGAATATTTCTTATGCTCAAGAAATAAGCTGAACTATCCCCACCTAACGTGCCAGTTCATAGCTGTCAGGACACAATCTGAAAAAAAGAGCTTGACTTACAGTGTCAGGTAACACAGCCCTTATACACCACAGAGAAGGCAAAGACTCAGGTTTTCATTCAGGATAAAAACAAAACAGGAAACAGGATTTTTGCCTGCTAGACTAGCTAACCAGCTCCACAGAGATCCCTGCAACTTCCATTTAAGCTAGAACAATGTAACCTGAGTTGACTCCATGTTTCGCCACTTCTAAGCACAAAAAAGCACATAGGTTGAAAAAATTACACAGGTAGGTTGAAAAAAATATATAGGTTAAGCAATCATAACAAGTTTCCAAGCATTCTGTTAATCACTTTCTTGTCATAAGCACACATGGAGTACATACCGCACACAGCATCTACCTATTACAGTAATGCCAGAGTAGCTCTGTTGAGGTTATGATTCCATCCTTCCTCAGATTTCACATTGTGATGGTTGCTATGATTGTAGTTACCCAACAGCAAATACAGCTTTTGTACTTCACAGGATGGAAAACAAAACTATTTTTTCTAGGTAATGGATCCATTAGACCCATGAGTAATCAGACAGGTTTTGTTCTTGCAAGAAGCTTCCGTTCATTTCCTAAACCCCTTTGGAAACATGCATGTTTCTTCACACTTCTGCTGTCCCAGGAACAGGATTTTGCACAGACGTCAACGTGAAGCTCACTCACTAACAGCAGACTAAAAGCAGTGTTTTGCTTTGGTTCTCCTGAGCAAACAACGGGCTTATGCCACATGAGGTTCTCGTGCACACCTAAGGACCAAAGCTAAAGGTGATTCTTTCTAAAGAAGATCAAGTGTCTATGCAGATACTTCCACACATAGTCTCCTTTTCAAACCTGCTCCTCTATGGCATTCCTTTCTTCCCTGATAGAAAATACCCTCATTGCTTCAATAATGCTGCTTTTAATGTTCCTTTCCCTCTTCTGTTCTAATTTCATTTTCCACTAATGCCAAAGGAGATAAAGAGTTCATTCACAACACAATTTACATTTATCTGTGGTACCATTTCCAGCTGCCCCCATCCTGGCCCATCTGTTAATGCCTTCCAAATTTTCACACAGGTGCAACTAAACTTCTGACATGGCTCCTTCCCAGCCTCTGTTCAGAGCTGACCACATCACTGCTACTGCCAGCTGCCCAGGACTCCAGGGCTAGTTTGTCAGCTTGCATAAAGTCCTAGACGAGTGAGGTTGTGGCAACTGGAAAGGTATTTACTGTATTTCAGGATTCACTAATCATTTCACAGAATCAGTCCATAGCAGAGCCAATATAAATTGTGACTAGATATGTCAAGCTTTGATCATAAATACAAATAATGATCCCCAGTAGTTCTATTAAATTTACTGAAACTTTTGCCATATGGGTACAGATTTTTTTCTCCCAGCAAATGGTGTAGAATAAAATCTGTTTTTTGAAACACTTGCCAGTCACTTGTGTTGCTGGCTGCCAAAAAAATCATCTTTGCAAGTTTTCTTATTGTCTTCATTTGAGTTCATAGTTCATAGCAGCCACCCACTTAACAGCAAATCTGCCCACAATTCATATGGTCATCAATCAGCAGGA
>NW_009928820.1:21373-22936 GCF_000696875.1 Nestor notabilis
ACCTGTTCAAGCTGCCCTGCGAACGCCCTGTTTGATGAGACAGCACAGACAGTTAGAACCACTTATAGCTCAAGAGAAAACATGCTAATTAAAATCAATTCTGCTCTGGCAAGGACATGGGAAGCGGTCCAGGAAAGATCTCACTCTTGTCAATCCTCATTAGGAGATTGTTCCTTAGAAGGACCGAGTTTCTGGAATCTCCCTAATCTGGAATCCCCACTAATGCCATTGCGTAAGTGGGTGATGGCAGGGTCACACCCAAGGTACGTGGAAGCACCGCCCGGTCACCTGGTCCCATCGGCACACCGGTTTGGAACAACTCTCACCTCATCAAAAGATGTAGCTCCATATGGCCAAGCCTGTAACTGCATCTTGAAGCACCTGCTCTGGCACCAAGACAAATGAATCCATCCAGAGCTGCCTAAAGTTTTGCATGTTTACATACTTCAGGAAAACATGAGGCAATATCTGCCTGTCTGTGACGATTTATGTGCTTTGCTTCCAGACCATTTCCGAACCATTTGGAGTGAAGAGCGTAAGCAGAAAGGCCTACTTTCAGTCACAGTTTGAGCAAGTGCTTTCAGGAATTGTCCAGAGGAAAGATGGTTATTTTCTAGGTATGCCCTAATTTACCAGACCTCTTCAGCAAGAACCCATAACACAGGCAGGTAACACTCTGCATCAGCTTAGTAAACAGATCCCAAAAAATCAAGACAGTGGCACTTGGGCACTTCCCCTCCATGACAGACCACGGTTAGCACAAGCAATACACAGGACTGCTGCTTCAAGAAGCCACTGTCAAGACACGAGGCTATGGATAAATTCCTGGTTTTTACCTCAGAGCAGTGCTGGTTATCCCAGGCTCCCAAGAAGAGCCCTCGGAGCGGCCTGACAACCATCCCTCTGGTTTAAGCCATGTAGAGACCCCAGCGCAGGGAGCAGTTGGTTGGGCCTGGGTCACCAGTGCCCCAGGGACCTGCCTGTAGAGCAGAGCAGGACTGGCTCTGGATGCTGTGACCAGGCCTGGGCCCCTCACCATGGAGGTGCCAGAGCCCCGCTCACCCCCTCCTGCCTCCCCACACACCGCGGCCTCGCCTTTGTGTGAGCCGCACCGTGTTTGCCCTCCCACTTCCTTGTTCCACACTGGTGCAAGGGCCATAAACCGCCCGGCTGGCACTGCGGAGCCCTCAGCAGCGCGGGCAGGAGGAAGAGGAAGGAGGGGGATGGCGGCCAGCCCCCTGTTCTGTGCCGGGAGGACACCCCGAGTGCCACCGTGGTGGCTGGGAGCACAGCCCTTCCCCTAGGGCTGGCACCGCCGCCTGCGGTGGGTCCCTCATGCCCGCTGGCCACCCTCATGCCGGGCTCCAGGAGTGCACCAGGGGAGAACAGGTCCTACTTCCATTTCTTCTCAGACTTCAGGGGCTACAACGTGACAGCCCTGCGCGTTGGCGAGTCGTCTGCCCTGGCCTTCATCTTCCTGCTGGCCTTGGCGGGAAACATCTGGGGCATCTACCTGCTGGTGCGGCGGCAGCACCGGCTGTCTGCTGCCAACTGCCTCGTCCT
>NW_009928821.1:0-3926 GCF_000696875.1 Nestor notabilis
AGTTACTGGAGAGCTGTTATCTCAACTTGTGCGAGTTACATCTTTAGATTCTCCTCCCCATCCCTTTGTGAGCAGGGGGAGGAAGGAGAAGGGGGGAGTGAGCGAGCCGCTGCGTGGTTCCAAGTTGCCGGCTGGGCTTGAACCACCACAGTGCAATGCCAGCATCTACAGCCTAGAGATATCTGTAAGCAAAGGGGAAAGAGACCATCCCTCATTTTTAGGATTCAGCTCTGAAACTGCAACAACGTGATTGCCTGCAGGTCTCCAGAGAGCTGGCTGGCTGGCTGGGATCAGGTTTATACCAGTCAGGGTATATCTGAGCCTGGCTAACCATAGTTCTTTACTATCCCAGGCAGGAATTAATTTAGCATGATCCATCAAGCTTTCAACTTTTTACTTCTTGGTGTGCTACCTAAGTGGTTGTACTCTGAAGCCAACCTGATTAATTTCAGCACATTAGGTAATAGCTGTCTTGCCTTGTACTTGGAAAAATTTCTGGACTGCTTGGGGTTATTTTCACTTACTGCAGAGAATTTCCTACTTCATAGAATTGAATCATAAATGGTTTGGGTTGGAAGCGACCTTAAAGTTCAAACCCCCTGCTCAAAGCCCCGTTCTGGCCTTGAACACTGCCAGAGATGGGGCAGCCACAACTTCTCTGAGCAACCTGTGCCAAGACCCCACCACCCTCAAAGTAAAGAACTTCTTCCTGAAGTCTAATCTAAATCTACTCTTTGTCAGTTCAAAGCCATTCACCCTTGTCCTGTCATTACATGCCCCTGTATAAAGTCTCTCTCCAGATTTCCTATAGCCCCCTTTATGTGTTGGAAGGCTGCTGTAGGGTGTCCCCAGAGACTTTTCTTCTGCAGGCTAAGCAAGCCCAAATCTCTCATCCTGTCTCCATAGGAGAGGTGCTCCAGCCCTCTGATCATCTTCACAGCCTGCTCTGGACTCCTTCCAACAGGCCCACACCCTTCTTATGTTGGGGACCCCAACATATTTCTTAAGACATCCCCCTTTACCCCATATTTTTGTCCTGATTTTAAAAGTAATCTTTATGTGGAGCTTCTATAGGAAAGCTCTCACTTGAAAATTTTTATGATAATCTACTAAAATTCTCATCAGCTGACAGCTGTTCCTTAGTTTTGAAAGAGCATAAAACTGTAAGGCATAATGTTGAAACTTTTTTTATAACATTTTGCCCTGGAATGGTAAATTCTTGCAGTAGCATAAGCCTGTATTTAATTTAAATACTGAATTAAAAAAACTTTAGGGTTTGTTACCTGAACTGCAGATACTCCTGTTGACATTGCTTCTGCAGATCAGGTGCCACTGCAATTTTGCATATTTAAAGAGAAAATAAAATTGACCTTTGAGATCTAATGCAGTACCAAAATCAAGCTTGTTCTCTTATTGCCCTTTTTAACCCAGCATAATCAAACACAGATTTTTACATCAAAGAGCAATCTTTCAGAGGTTCAAGAAATGCTAGCTGGCCCAGTCATTACAAAATAATTAAACAGAGGCACGTTGCTGTCCCCTGTGCAGTAGCAGAGGTTTTTAAAATCAAGGAGCAGATAATCTTTAAAACAAAAGGGAAGGCTGCCTGGGTCCTTCTCATCTGGGCAGCCAAAGGATCTTTAGGTCCTCTGGAAAAGTGGAAAAAAAAAGTCTCTCTTGTATATGTAAATATGCAGATATGAATAAGGTTTTCTGGTATGAAACCTTTTCAAAATGAGAAAAAAACCCGTGCAAAATACAAAGCCATTTCAGTTGGTTTAGTGCTCACCTGCTTATTCTTTGTATATGTATTTTTACAAATTTTTATATACTTTTAATATGAAGTTTGAAAGGATCACAATGGAAATAAACTTCTGTATCTTATGCTTTCCCTGGATTGCAGGTTTTTTATACTTGAAAGTGTAAAAAATGGTTCAAGGAACATTTTTTTTTTTATATGATACCCCTTCCTTATAGAAGTATTTAAAGGATGAGCTAGAAGTGCCAAAAATTTTATTATTCATCAGCAGTCTATCCTTTTTTTTAGCCATTATACCTCATGTGCATTTTTTTGCTTCTGGCAAGATAATTTTAATTGGAAAAACTTTATTTCAGTTTGTTATTTTAATTAAAATAAACAGCCTGTGATCGTTAGAAGATTTTGTCTTAATCTTTTACCCTTTAGATTGTTCACAAATACTAATTTCCTCAGTGTCCTACTGAGGCTTCTCATGGTTTTTCGGTGTATATTTAGTGCTGCACAGAGAAGCAGACAGACTATGGGATAATAAAAGACTGATTTCGACACTGCCTTGCATCAGTCCTAGTAAAACTAATTAAATTCAGAGGTAAAACAGACTGTCAGTGGGTCTGCATGTTGCGGTTCCCTCAGAGCAGTTGGAGACTGTCTTTTTCATCATAAACTGCAACACCACCACAGTTCTAGGAGTAAGTAGATGCAAAATAGTAACGACTAAATCCATCATCTAAGAAGCCTTGAAGGAAGATAACTTCAAAGAAACCCAGACACAGCCACGGGGTCCTTATGGAAATGGGGGCACACAGGGCTGGACTGCAACATCTGAGGATCTGAGCACCAGCCAGTGACTGCAGGTTGGTGGATGCCCACTTCAGAACTGCATGTTCTCTGTAACTTCCCCTCTCCTCGAAACTCCTGAAACAAATGTGAGGTCTACCAGACACCCTTCTTTCCCCAGAAATCCACAAAGCAACAGTGTGTCACAAGAAAAGACACCAATAGAAAAATGCATAGCTATGGCCCCTCTCTTTGTTGGACCAAAAAGGTCAGGTGGGATGATAGCAGACTAACTCTCTCCAGCCCGGAATGACATGTTACACCTCAGGAAAGAAACAGTGAACAGACTGTGCTGCTTGACCCTTTGAGGCAGCTCATCACTGGACTGTTTATGTCTTGAATTCTATACTTTCTGCTTTTCCTTCCTTTCTTATTGCCATAGAAAAAGAAAATGTCTATGCTTGACGCTTCTGAGATTAATTTCCAGCCCTGTTACACCTGTTCCAGCACCAGTTAAGTATGTATCCAGGGATTTATTAATTTTTATTTGGGTTTGGTGTTTTGTTTTGGTTCCCATTGAACTGTGTTGCAGATCTGCATATTTCTCTCAATGACATGTATGTTCTCTCTGAACATTTTTCTCTGGCCTATGTGGCTTGAAAAAAGTGCCTAATGAAGTAGTCTTCTGTGCCTCTATTCCGCATCATAAACACACACATTAGCCTTAGAAGTACCAATTCCCAATTGACATGCAAAACCCATCTGCAGGAAGTTCCTGCTTCTTTACTAACTATCTGGAAGAGTCATTTCTCATTCCCTGATGAAGCTTTAACCAGTAAAGTATCACAATGGCTCCATTTAAAATTTCCCTAAACAGCAATAAAATATTACTAATCCCTGCCTCCTCTCTGGTTCCAGATCACTAACAGCCATCATAAACACAGCAAACTGGGCTATTTGTCTATGCTTCAGCTCATGCAGGAATAATTTTTTGTTTGATTCTTCAATCAGATCTGCAGACTTTCCATCAACTGCTTCTTTTATTCTCAACCCACACAAGTCAGTAAAATTGTCATCTTTTAAAAGCAAATATTGTACTTCTCTTTTTCATTTAAAAAATAAATCAATAGAGTTTGTAACTGATAACCAGATTATGATTGCTTTTAAGATTCTACTATCTTTCCCATGAGATAATTTGACAGCACAATAAAATACATCTATTTATTACAAGGAACATTCACATATTCAATTGTCCTGTTTTAAAAGAGACCATAAATGAGATTTAGGATTTTAAACAGCCTGGATTACTTTCCTTCCTCTTAATTTCTAGCTGCTTTATTTTTATATGCCCATCCTTCCTGAGAAGAGTTTTTAAGAATTATTCAAGACT
>NW_009928822.1:0-22448 GCF_000696875.1 Nestor notabilis
GGGCCGGACGGGGCGCGCCTCAGAGAGTTGGCGGCAGCCGCGGTGCTAATGCGGCGCCCGGGGTGAGCGCGTTCAAGGCGCCCTGGCAAAGCTCCCCTGCGATTTTGGAGGTAGCGCGAGAGAAGGTCCTCGTCAGGTTTAGCTTCTTCTCCTAACACTTAACAAAGACAAGCTGGTCTCGTACGTGAGTTGGTAGAAATCTGGTTATTGCCAAAACCTGATGCGCAGTAGAATGACGATAAAAATCAAGAGGGGGTAGGAATTTTCGCACTATTTCTATGTCTCTTGACTGCTGTCATGGGTTTGTTGCTAAAATTACTATTTTCATTTGTTCAAAGTTTTGCTCAATCAGAAGCTTGTGTAAAGATAAATGGTGCCCACAACCAGCCGCTCCTGAATTATCCCATGGATTTTTGGGGCAGGTTTTGTAGTTGTGGGATGATGGGAAAATGAAATTGAACTTGGAAAGACAACACAAACTGGGCTTGGGGCAAGTTTTTTTAGGGAGAAAACGTTAATTTAAATTTTGCCTGGAAACTGAATGTGAGATACGCCTGTGGGGAAAAAACATGGCCAAAAACCCCAAACACAACATATCACAAACCTTTACAAATTAATTTTAGGGTAAGTATCTCTGATGATTACGGAAGTCAAATAAGTTTTTTCAAAAGAGTCTGGAGGTGAAACTGCAATATGCTCATGATTTGTCTTTATGAACAATTTGAGTGGGGCTTTGCACTGATTGCCAACTAGTATCCAGATACTCGTGCTTTTAAAAATGCCTATTTATACCAAAATACAAAGTGAAGTTTTTGAAGGGGGTTAGGATATTATCCAGTGTTAAGGTCAAAGTAGACTTATGAGACTGGTTTATGTAGACCTAAAAATGCATTGACTTTAATTAAATATCTTGAAACTCTAAAAGAGGACTGCAAATCAGGGACTTAAGATTATTACAAGGGATTTATGTGTGGGGTTTTGTGGTGTTTTTTTTTTTTTTTTAATTAATGCAATTTCTGGTAAGATGATTGAGTTAATGTTGAACTATGTTTGATCAAAGTAAAATGTTCAGTAATTCTGCGATTTCTTACAAAGAAGTTACCTTTCGTAAAGGGGTAATTCCTCCAGCTGGTGCTATATGGCCTTGATTGTTTTCTTAGTTAATAGTGTTTAAGTCTGATGAAGCGATTTATTATATTGCCTCTTCCAAGTGTGCATGTTGTTTATTCACAGAGTTTTTGACTTTTTTTTTTTAATAAGTCAGAAGTCTCTAAATCAGTCTTCCTCAAATAGACTAGAAATATATAAGCTACAACTGCCACTGGGGGTTGAAAGTATTCACTGGCATATAAAGAAGTTTAAGCCATGAGTTTAAGTTAATTAATCCATGATAGAAATGGATCTTTGGGTCTGTGGTTGGTTTTTTTTTTTGGGGGGGGGGTGAGGCGTGTGTGTGTCAACCTTTGAAAATTAAGCTGATAGTCTTCTGAACTTGACAGATGCTTCTAGTTTCTCACTGCTTCTGCTTCTCCCAGTTTTTCCCAGTAGCTGTAGGGTTAAACTGACAGGACTCTGCAGTCGGGTCACTGCAGTGGGTCACTGCAGAGAAATTAACAGTTCTGATAGTTCCACCTGGCCCTTGCAAAAGCTGCCAGCATCTTCAGTCATGGGCTGCAGCTCTGAGTAGAAGG
This sequence comes from Nestor notabilis, assembly GCF_000696875.1. NCBI lineage: Eukaryota > Metazoa > Chordata > Aves > Psittaciformes > Psittacidae > Nestor > Nestor notabilis. The sequence goes on from NW_009928822.1 coordinate 1,692, forward strand.
ATTCAGAAGTCAGAACTGGGTAGTAACAATAGATGAGAAGCAGCTGAGAGACGTGTAGAGGTTTCTTACCATCATTACATCTGTAAAAACCCTTTTTTCTTTTAAATTATGGTGTAATCTTGTGCCTGTTTGATGGGCAGCTCCTTAAGCAACTACAAACAGGAATAATCAGGTTTTTTTAATGCAGTATCTCATTTAAGAATATTGTACTAAGGTTTATGAAAACTGATTTGATTATTTTGTTTCCAGTTAGTCTGAAGATAAGCTTTATCAAATATTTTCTGTCTGCAATTGTGTCTTTTGATAGAATAGCAGGTTATTGATAGCAGGAAAAAAGTGGCAATTTAAGGGATTTATGCTTTTCTTAGAATCATGATGGGAGGAAGCTATGAAAGCTTGTTATTCTTATATTTGCTTTATACAGATGTCTCGCTTTACAAGTGAAGATGAAGCTCAGTTACAGTCTATGCTTAGACAGTTGCTACAGAGTGTGAAGGAAAAAATCACTGGAGCCCCATCAGTAGAGTGTGCAGAAGAGATTCTCTTGCACTTGGAGGAAACAGATGAGAATTTTCACAAGTAAAACTCTTTTTGCTATTTTTAATATTTTGAAGGGATGTGAAATGTGTTGAATTATATTATTCCTAGAAAATGTTTACAATTTATATTGCTGTGTGAATGTGTATGTATTTTTATATATAGACATTCCTGTCACTAACCTGCTCTCAAAAGATGCTAAATTAGAGAATAAAATTAATTTTGTCAGTTTTGTTTGTTTGTTTTTGTTTTGCCTTATTTTTTCACTCTTGGTAGTATATTTTTAATGTAATCGTAATTGATCAGCTGTTTGTGAGAGGAACTTGCAAAACTGCCTGACTTAGCCCATTCTGCATGTCTGCATGTAATGTACTAAATGCAGACATGAACAGAAGCTAGAAGAAATCTTCACTTAGGGCTGTCAGGCAGTATTTTTGACATCTACTAGACAAAATGTTTATCTTTTTTTATTTCCCCTCGCACCCCCCCGCCCCCCCCAAGGTAAATTTTCAGTAGACTACTTCCATAATGGATTGTTCTGTCTGACTTATATTACTGAACCCTTGTATATGTTATCAGGTAGTTGTTCTTTAATTTATGTTTTGAATAAGGCAGAAACGTATCCCCATCGCACTCGTGTTAAATCAGACTTGACAATGTGACCTCACTTACATACAGTCTAGATTTCTGGAGCCCATGCTTCTCTTTCCTTTCCATGGTATTCTAACTTGTTTATTTGTTTACATATGGGAGATTTTTAGAATGTATTTATGACTAGCCAAGAGAATATCAAGCCAGAATGACCTTGAAGACATTTTAATGAACACCAGAGTTCTGTGAACTGACTTCTGAGAAAGCCAGTTCCCTGCCAGTTGTTTCCCACCCCCCCACTCCCCCTCCAAAGTGGCACTATCTATATTCTCTTAAATTTGTCTAGTTTTAGCATTACTTTGTCAGTGATAGAAGTTAGGTGAAAGTAAGTGAAATAGAGCTTATATATCTAAAATTTCACCATAATTTTGAAACTTTTATGCTCTTGTATCTTCTGAAGATGCTAACTGCTTTAAAATATATTTTAGCTCAGTTTTAATTTCTATTACAAATTTTATCAGCTAAGACTTTGTTGGCAGTCTTGCAAATTTTAAGCAGCAGGTTACCAGGTGACAAGCATCAGAGTAAAAAAGTTGATTATAAGCATACCAAGCTGAAAATTGCATGTAATTTAGAAAGAAAAAAAACCCCAAACCACAACAATTTAAAGGAGGATATATACAATAAAAAAGTCTGAACAACAAAAAGCCCTGTGAAATTACTTCTCTCAGTTTTTTTCTGAGGACTTGCTAGAATAATACCCAGGATGAGGGAGTAAAGGCCACAACTGGTGAAAACAATGCATACATAGCTTTCCACTTTAGAACAGTGAAACCATGGCATCCAATACTCTTTCTGGTATGTTAAGAACTTGGTCATCCTAAGGATACTTTGTTTTCATGAGAAAAGTTTTTAACTTTCATTCAGTGGAAAACTTGAGTGATGCTTTACATGCAGAATGTGAGCATTATTCTCAGCTGCTGGAATATCTTTCTGGAAGGATTCTAGTCTTGTTCATGACCCATGGCAGTATCAAAGATCAAAGAGATCATGTGATGATTTATTAGTGAGACCATTAAGAAACTTTCTCTTTGACCCTTAGCCCATCCATCTAGACTGCAAGTGCCTTTATTAGTAGTGTGTGCTTCAGGATCGTCCCGTATTCTATTTCAGCTCAATATTTTGGTGAGCACTCTTTTTGCTTCATGGATATTTTGCCTCAGAAATTCTATCAGATTCTGAGGCCTGCCCTTCTTTATCCTTTGTTCCCACTATGATGTAGAAAAGACAGAAACATGAGATCTGCAGAAAGCTAATAAAAAGAAAAATTGAATCAAATTAAAAATTCGTTCAGTAATAGAAATCAGTATTTTTAACTATATAAGTAGCAAGTTTTCTGTTATATTTTTTCATTAAATTAAAGTCCTACAGTTAGTTTTGGGTTTGTTGCTTGGTTTTTGTTTGTTTGTTTGTTTGCTTTCTCTTCCTGCCTCTCTGGTGCTTCCTTTGTAACCCCTACCAGATCAGTCTGACTTGATTCTACATGTGAAGAATTAGTTCTGTAATTGCCGAAACACTTACTTGGTACAAAACATTTTTAAGGGGAAGAATGATGCAGAAGGCTAGGACATCAAGCAGACATAAATTTAGGGGCATGAGTAATGATGCAATTGCTGCGTATGTCGGGGCAAAGCAGTCACTGCAGAAAATGTATACCCTGAAAATGTTACTGTCGTAAAACAAATGGGAGAAACTTCTATGAAAGCTTTTGTTCAGTGGAGAGTTGTACAGTTTCATTATTGCAGAATTAAAAAGGCAGCCTTGAAGACAAGTGGAATTAAACATTTGCATCTTTCTTGAGATGTGTTTCTATTACTTTCATTAGGGACAAAAGTGATGTAGGAATGGAAATAAGGGGGAGATGGGACTGTTATATCTGATGGAACTTCAGGTAGGCAATCCACTGAGGAACTTATGTATCACAATACAAGACAATACTCTGTGCTTATTTTTTATATGTATCTTGAATGTAGTTTGTTTTTATATATGTATATATAAACATAACACACAAGAAAGGCAAAAGCTGCTGCCTGTTTTAACAGTTGTTTTTACTTATATTTGCATTTTATAGCTTTGGACTCTGTACCTATGTGATGAACTGACTGTTTTATTTGAATTTTTCTCATTCTGTGTTTATCCAAATAAACACAAAATAGTTGCACATCTGCATTTAATGTAATGAAAATACAATGATGCGTCTACTGTTTATGTATGATTACTTTTTTGTGTGTGTTTCTGTTTGTCTTGTCCTTTATACAAATTGGAAGACATAAAAAAAATTAATACATTCTGAGCAATACTTTTTAGCTATTTCTGTAGCTAATACAGAGTCACGGAACCCAGTGAGATTCTTTTGAAACCCCTGTCTAATTATCCTTTTATTTAAACTAGATTCTGTGAGTATCTAATAATAAAAGTGTTAAGTGCCAATTTCTATATGTTTGAGACATACGTGTAATCACAGACAGCTAGTTTGTCAGTTTGAGCATGCTCTTCTGCATACTGTCAGGACACACTGACTTTCATAAGCCTTTCAGAAAGTCTTCTAGCATACTTGTATGCTAGAATTTATAAATAGTGTTTTCTGCGTTAGTTTTCATATATAATGGCATAAATAATAATACTAGATGGATATACCGTAAGACAGTGTAATATTCAGGATGCCCCAAGTAAGGTTCTTGTGGAATTTTAAACTTCAGATTTTTTGATATTCTATGATTTTTGTCTACAAAACCTTAACCTGTTGACTGAGTAGACTTTTACATTTAAAAGAAGCGCAAAATGAAATTAGAAACTATTTTGTATTATATATTTAAATTGCATATTAGGGAGAATTTCTTTACTGTGAGGGTAATGAGACACTAGAAGAGGTTGCCCAGAGAAGCTGTGGCTGCCCCATCTTTGGAAGTGTTCAAGGCCAGATTGGATGGGGCTTTGGGCAACTTGATCTGTTGGATCATGGAAGGGGGTTTGGAACTAGATGTTCTTTAAGGTCCCTTCCAACCCAAGCCATTGTATGGTTGTTTCTTCCTGGAATTTGCTGATAATGACCATATTGAAGAAAATCAAACTTTACCATGTTTTTTACACTGTTGATTCTCTGCAAGTCGTAAAACCTCACCTTAAAGTGACAGGTCGGCTGGGATAGAAGATGGCAAATGTAATATTGAAAATGTTTGATGGTGAGCTTTAGGAAATCTATTACATTTTATTATTGTATATTTGTTGCAGCTATGAGTTTGTGAAATACCTTAGGAAATATATAAATAACACTGTGGGATCTGTGATTGAAGAAGAAACAGAAAAATATATTTCTGCTCAAAGTCAGGGTGAAGTATCTGGCTATGACACGCTTGTCCAACATGTTGCTAAGAAGACCCGTGAATCAAAAGAGTGAGTATGTACACAAAATTCACATTTTTATTTCTTCTTGGCCTGTGTCTTCCATTCTCCTTGCCAGAACTTGTAAATTCTGAAGCAGTGGGTAACGAAAGTGATTCTTCGCTTTCAAAAATCGGTGCTAAGCAATTCAGATATTCCCACCCTACACTGCAGTTTGTCGTGCTTTATCTCACTCTGGAATTGAAATTATGAACTATGAACTAAACTTGTTGAACTTACTGTGAACTGAAGGTGCTTCTGCATTGCTGTCTGCCTAATGTAGAAGTGGTATGCAGACCAACTGCCTGTAACTATCCAAGATTTTTTGACTCAGGCTGTCAGATGGCCAGAAATAAGTAGATGTGCAAAACCATATATTGCCACAGTGGTCTATAGTCCAGATTAGTTGGTTTTGAACACTGTATTTAGTAAAGAAGCCATAAATAGAAAAGACCTCTGTGATTACCAGTTAAATTCTTTTCTCGGTCATCTCTTCCCTACTAATTTTATTCACCTTCACATGGATATTAAAATAACTTTTCTTTGGAATAGAGAGGCTGGTAGCAATCTTACTGAATTTTCATACTGTGTATTTTGGATTTGCATAGGCAGATAATTGCTGTGATTCTTTAAAGCAGTGGTCCGTAGTGCTTATAAAATGGATTTTAGTATATACAGCTGTTATTTCTAGGAAGTACCTAAAACTTCAAAAATATGGTTATCTTAAACATTTAAGGTACATACATCTTTTGTTGCTCATTTTGGATTTGCATTTGTATTTCATTCATTTCTGTAAATTCAGTGAGTTTAGGTCTAAGTAATATTACGACATATTCAGTTATTCATGATTTAGAGAATTTTTTTTATTGGAGATTCTTATGCTCTTTAATATTAAAATAATTTTTACTTTGAAGATACAGAGAAATGATGCATGCCTTGAAGAATGTCATGATGGTTGTGGTAGAATCTTTGATTAATAAGTTTGAAGAAGATCAGATGCATAATAAGGAGCTGGATAGTAAGACAAAGAAAGAACGTCGGAGTGGCTATTACACAGACAACTGTTCCGACAGTGACTCCTCATTCAACCAAGTACAATGTGTTTTCTTTCTCTCTGTTACGAAATAAGCACGGTACTGCAAAATTGTTCAGTTTCTGTCAGTGAAGATTGAGAGCAGCTGTAGAAAAGGATTCATCTTAGTTATCTTTGATATATCCCAAGATGGATTAATTACCTTTCTCTCACACTGAAATACTAAGTTTATACTAGCTGTCTAACCTTTAGATAGCATATGCTAGATGAGATTAATATGATGCCCATAGGCTCTAAAGTACCTCTGCAAGTACTATAGATAAAAAGATAAAATAATGGTAAAAGCAATACGTCATCTAAATTTTTGTGATTTTACTTCTGCAATTAATTTCCAGAGTACTGTGCTATTCTATCTTCCTGAATGAATTATTATAAGGGATTTTATGAAGATATAGAAAACTTTTAAGTAAAGCAAAGCACAGTATATAACAGTAATTTTGTTGCTGTAAATTTAACTTTGGGCAAATGGCAGAAGACATTTAGAATGTTGATTTTAATGTTAAATTAATACAAATGTTGAAGTCCTAATTATTAAATTAGATATCAGAAAGACTGATGATTTTAATCTTCTGCTGTTCAGTTTAATAAAATATCCTAATGATCATTCTATAATACATATTACAGAGTTACACGTTCATGAGTCAAGAACAATTGCAGCTGCTTGTAGAAAGGCTTGACCCTATTCAGCCTATGGAAGTAAGTTCAAAAGACGAAATAAATTGTTAATAATAAATGAATATTTATGGCATATTGCAAAACAGGCTGTATGTACATAAGAGTTCATATGTACCTAAGTGGAATCTTGTCTTTGTTGGTTTATGTTATCTTGGCTTCAGTGCAGCAGCAACTGCTCTGCAGTGCAGTATTTCATTGTTCATAACCATCTGCTTCAAAAACTAGTGTTGTAGCAAGTATCTGTTTTGTTTTGTCTGGAGTTTATGTGCCTGTACATGGGCATTTATAGTTTGGAAAAAGTTGTTCTGTGTGGGATAAAGTTATTGAAGCTTATTTTCCTGTATATGTGTCCCTTGTCCTTGGTAACTTTCATGTTGTCCTTTGTGTTACCTCCTGCTGGTTTGCTAACAAGCTACTGCCAGAGGGAATATAAAGTCCAAGTTAGGGTTGCCTTCCTGTCAGTAGCAGTACTAATTTGGGTCTCTAACCACCAATCAGTACCAGCTGCTGATATTTTTAAAGCTTTTAGAAGCATCATTTTGAGAATGCTGTTTCAGTAAGATTTGTTTGGGATTGTCTGCCAGTTGAAAAATACATGGTAGGTTGGGACCAGTATGAACATCGTGATCCAAGTTTTGTTAGAAAACCATGTAGAAAGTCTGATGCTATTAAATATTGTTAAAATTTCCAGTTTGTTTCAGTAATATGAAATGAATTACTAGAGATTACAGTTGTATACGAACAGAACAAAAAAAAAAAAACTTATTTGAAATTATTTAGATTATAATGCTGATGAAATTCAGCAGTAAAACGTTGTCTAATAAGTCTGTTTCCAATTTACTGACATTTTAGAGAGCTTCTGGGCACCTTTGTGCTATTTGACTATAGTTTTCTATATTCCCTGGTAAAAACGTATCTGAGTACAAACAGAAAGTAGAACATAATCTTTGCATTCGGTATTGAAAACTTATATAAAATGGTTTTACTTTTTCAAATACATGTTTATTTTTTTTTTTTTAACGTTATCTCAGTGATGTAGTGTTTTGTCTAAGTTACCATAAAAATATATCAGAAGATAACTATTCTGGAATTCCTTATCTGTTGTACAGCTGGGTCCTTCCTTCCTCCAACTTATATTGTAAATTACATATTTGAGAGGTTGCTTTAAATGGATTTGTGGTGTTTACATTTCTGGCTACTTCAGGTTCGCCAAGAAGCATTGCAGACACTGTGCTTTGCCCCTCCCTCTGATATATTGAACTCTGAGACTTGGCCAAATCTGCGTAAGCATCTAACGATGTCTCTATCAGATCCTGATGCTGCATTCAGTGTAAGCTAATGTTCTGTATTTAGTTATCAGATATGTAGCCACAGCGAAGAGTGCTGAAGAGAACTGAGAGTTAAATATGTGTTATGAGTAGTCTAGCAGTGTCCCAAGACATTTTGTTATTTATGTCTCACAGACTCTTTTTGAAGTAAAATTATGATTTCCATAGGTCTTGATTTAAAGAATTACAACAGGATTTCAATAGAATTTTTAGAGACTGGAGTACTTATTTGCCTATCTTTTAATGGGAATTAAGAGGTTTTTATATCTTCTAGCAGATATGTAAAAATAAAAGTTGACAGAATTCTTATGTAAAATATGTCATGTTAGTATTTCCTATTTAAGTCAGGTATATGCTCCGTGGTGAAAATGATACATAGTAACATTACACAGGCCCTTATGAGGAAAAACATAGCAGCTACTTAAACTGCTTTTAGATTATATATAATGCCAATTAAGTCTTATTTTTTTTCTTTTTCTTTGAATTTTAAAGTGATTACCAAATACATAGGAAAGTTGCCTCAGCTGCTGTCATGTACTTGTCTGTCATCGTAGAAAGTCTACAGTTTCTTTTAAAACAGTGCTAGTTACAAGTCACTGGTATGTTTAATAACATAAAAACATTAATGCTAATGGAAAAGTACAGTAATATACCCTGATCTGCTTATTTGTATAGCAGTGAGACTTTGGTGCTGTCAGTTAAAAGTATTCAAATAAAATTTCGTTTAGACTGAAGGTTTCTGTGGTCTGAAACTATGTATTTTTATAAACTATGCTTAACATCTGTGGATATCAGAGCAGTATATGTTAAGAATAATGCCACTACATATTGATTATTGTGCAATAATAATATGCAGTTACACGACTATTTCATACATTGCTTGCTTTTTCTCCCTTAGGAGAAAATTCTTAGGTTCTATGCAAAAGCCTTTTCTTCTTCTCCATTTAATATGACAAGAGATGTCTATACAAGTTTAGGTATGTACATTTAATTACATTTAAGACTTGACGAGTCATTTACTTCCTGAAAAATCAGTTAAGTACAGTTTAAGCTGTACAATGTAGTCTGTTTTGTCACTAGTTTCATGGAGTTGTTTTTTTTTTATCTTGTTTTTTAGCAAGACATTTGGAGTTGTACTTTCTTTCTGGAGAATATTCTCTTTGTGTTTCAGCTGGTCTGGATGTATCTAACACAGATATAGATCGTTTACTTAAAAAGGTATAAATAAACTCTCTGTACCTTTTTTGTCATTACTAAAACATCATGCATTATTTCTTTTTAAACTTTAATAATTACATTTCAGGTCCGCCTTTTAAATGAGTACCAAAAGGAAGCTCCGTCGTCTTGGATTCGGCATCCCGAAAAGTATATTGCCTGAAGAAACCTGTCATTGTTTCTTAATTTAATGACTTTTGACATATAATTTTAGCAAAGATTACAAGCTGCATAACGACTGGTCAGGGGAAGTTGTATAGGAGTAGTCATGGGTCATACTAAGCTGCTTATTTAGCTTTTGAAGCGTTCCAAGTGTTTTTTTAACAAAAATAAATTGGATGTTTTATGAAGTAAGAAGTTGTAGTACTTGGTATTTACAAAACTTGTAATAATTTAGGAGAATATATGAGTATGTTAGTTTTATTCATGGTAGTACAAAGAATGAATATTCTTGCAGTATCAAGTTAAAGATAATGTTGATTTATCTGAACAACAAGGTTTTACAGGAAATTTTTTCCCTGAGTATTACTGGTGGAAAGATTTATGTAATTTTTGATTTCTCTTCATTTTTATCTATTTGTGTCATAAGGTACATGGAAGAAGTAGTAGAGAGTACTTTCTCACTTTTGTCAGTAAACCACGAGCCTAATCATCCTGCCTCTCCAGATTTTTTGAGTCCAGTCTACTTCTTGGCTTTGCTAGATATCAAAGCAGTATGGTTTAAAAAGTGGACGGTAAGCAAAAAAACTCCAAGCCAACAACCCATGACTTGTTCATGTCTGACATGTATTTTGAAAAGTTTGATTTATGACTGTTATTATCACAGACCCATTGTGTCCTGATAACAACCTATAATGAGCACTGTAATTAAGGAAGTCTGGGGTTTTTTTCAGGCATATATGTCCTTTTCTCTTTAACACTACTGTCTCCCTCCATTTCTATTCGGTTACTAGTTTTCATAAGACTTCTGAGAATTTACTGCGCTTTGCGACTTCGGTCCCTTTTGTCATAACTGACTGACAGCCATCAAAAGATATAAATATTTTCCTGGAAGAAGTGATGAGCATGGAAGTACAGTTACATATGTGATATGCCACACACAACTTGCTGAACTCCAGAGGACTTTAGAGCGTTTTCCAGCCTACCGTGTGTAAATTTACAGTTTAGGATTTACATGGCTATGCCAAAGCATGTAGTCTAACATTTCAATGTGGTTATTGTTTACTGCATGTTCTGCTACATATTTTTCTAATGACTTGTTTTGGTCATCTTAAATGTACTGCAAACAAAAGACTCAGTTGAGTATAATTTGATTTACGCAAGCTGGAGTTCAGTACACTGAATATGTACTGTGCACAGGATCCCTAATGGAACAGAAGAGGAGATATTTTTTTAATTAAAAAAATAAAACTTACATGTTTGAAGTTGACATTAGGTTGTCTTTGTCATTTTAGCATGCGTATTACAGCAGAGCAGTGGTACTTAGGCTTTTGGAAAAGAAATACAAATCTTTGGTGAGTATTTCCCAAGGTAAATTTATTTGGAGCTTGTTCCTGCTTTGCACATTGTGGTTTGAACATGTGTTTTCCTTTTTTCCCATTTGTCAGAGCTATTCCAGGTTGTTTAGCTAGGTAAGCCTTTTGGGTTTTTAAAAATTATTTTTAATTTCTGTTTGCTTAAATGACTTATTGTTAAATGCAAAGAAGGGAATGTGACCAGCTCTGAGTAAAGGGAAATTTGGATGTTTTGTAGCAGGTGTTTAATTAGGATTATTGTTTCTTAATTCCTGATGTTACATTCATATTTAGAATTATTTCTGACAATGCATAAAGTAGCAAATAGTGCATGAAAAAGCATAATGAAACCTCTATGCTGAATTTGTTTTTTTTTGTGGAAATAAACCAAAAATCCACCATTGTGTTCTTAAAGTTGTAATACAAAGCATTAAGGATTCAAAGATAAACTCAGAAAACATCTTTAGTAATGGAGATGTTAACCCTATCATGTATTCTGTATGGACAAATCTCTTCAATGGGATGGAACTTTCATTCTTTTCAGTAAGACCAATACAGATGTGAAATCTATTCATATAGACAGGAATTTGGCAATGTTTTGTAAAATCTTCTAGTACAAATAAAATACAATGTAATAATATATCTGACTGATGAAACCTTAAGACTGGAGACAAGGATACAGACAACTATAATAGCTGTCTGTCTTCTTTATCTGTATGCATGGAACAGAGCATAGAATAAAGCATGTTCATTGCAACAAAGTTTATAATAGGAAGTCCATGAGCAGGGTAGGGAGTAAACATACAGTTATTTTTTTTATTATGTATGTCTGTATGTTTTACTTACAATTGTGAATAAGTCTTAGCAGCTCCAAACTGTAATTAATCAAAAATATAGTTTTTTCTTGATATGATTCCTTTCTACATCCATGCTGATAATTTTTACACTTTTATACACATTGATTACATGATAATGCTATGATAATGATACAACACTCCTGTAAAGAACAGTAATAGCACTGGCAGCACCCAACAACCAAGCCTACAGTTTAGTAAGTGTGTTCAAGACAAAGTTTTTCATGTGTTGATAATAAAAATCTTCCACAGTGATGACAATATGGCAATTAGAGATTGCCATCAACTTCTCAAAATACTTCCATTGTTTTCTGTACTCTTTTTTTAAGAGACTGTCTTAATGCTCATAGAGCTGTTAGGGTGATGACGTAATAATAATTGTAATGTGTTTTAATCCTTGTAAAATTTTGCCTCCTGTTGGTTAACCTTTCCAAAGCACTGAAACATGAGATACTTGCCATGAAGTGGGTGTTCAGGTTCTTGTGTTAAAGGACAGTACTGGATACAAGAGAAATGATGTTACTGTAATATATCAGGTATTTTATTATTTTGTGCTATTTTTCACAGATTAATGCAGCTGTCCAGCAATGCCTTGATTATTTTGAATCTTGCAAGACAGGAGTTAATAAAAATTCCAGTGCCCATGACTTCTCCCAGCAGCACCGTAGTGAGTATCTTTGCATGGCTTGCATTGTATGCATGTTCATCCACATTCTCTAGGTCTTTGAGTATGCTACCTCAATAGGAAGGTGTTCTGTCTGTTCTTTTTCTTCCTGAAATATTGTATGTCTGTCTTCTGAGAGAACACTAATAGCAGTGATCAAGTAACAGCAGTTACTTAAATTGTCTGTCTGTCTTTATGTACAAAATGATCCATGTATGTTGCAGGTAATAGGTAGGTGCTGTGAAGTAAACTAAAGGAGTCAAGTTCTAATTTTTGTTTTTATTGTTAAAGGTGAAGAGCAGAGCTTTTCTTACACTGGACAAGAATTGCAGTATGTCTATTTTGTTCATTCACTGTGTCTTTTAGGAAGACTGTTGATCTATAAGCAAGGCCAAAACCTCTTTCCAGTACAGCTGAAAAATAAAAAAGGTAAGGGGAGGGCTGAGGAAAATGCGACTTGTCGAGAAACACTTTATCCAAACTTGATATGTTTCCACTGAAACATTGTGGACGTTATAGGACAATACTCTGTTCAATAATTCTGTGCCTGGAAATCTTTCTTAAAAGATGGTATTGGTAACTTTGAGTATCATCACAGTTTCTTTGATGGATGTGGTTGAATAGATTGCTCCTTGTCCTAATGTTTAATATGTTAATTTCGTGTTGAAGGAGAGTTGGATTAGTATGTGATTCAGTCTTTCTAGGTATGAGTAATAACTTCTGTCAAATTATTGATATAATTGGAAGAGAGACCTATCCAGGAACCAAAACTGTTTTTCAGGTGTGAAAATCAGTATTTCAAGTTAATTGCACATTGAAAACAATTGCTCTGACCTTAACCTGTTAATAAAGGCAAAACAATGGTAGAGAAAAAGGTGGTACCTGTGGAACAGATGTTTAATAAAGATAGAAGATATGAGATAGAAAAGCCCTTAGACACTCAGAGATCTGCATTGTGCAGGGTTGGAAAATATAAGTGTGTGAGGATTGTAGTGTTCCATTACATTAATATTTCTATTAATTCACTGTAGAATTCAAAACATTACTGTATACTAATTCTGAGACTTTTGAAGGTATTTTTTCCCTCTGGTTTGAGGATCAGAACTTAATAGATCCAACAGAGCAGTTGTGAGGAAAAAACATATACTAATACAGTGCTTTTGTCATTTCTCTCTATCACACCATTCAAGCAATGATCCATTGGTAATGCTTTTTTTTTTTTCTCTCCCCTACAAAAGTGACAATCTCACAATCTTCTTAAAGATGTCCTTCTCAGCTTCACAGATAGCAACTCTTTCCTCACAAATTGTCTAGTAATTACATTAAACTTGGAAACTTGGAGCAATAGTTCCCAACCTGCATTTAGCTACATGTTGTTTTTGTTTCAAACCTGAGGAGAAGTTGTATGACAGTTTGTCTCTTTTCCAGTTGCTCACTTAATCTAATAGCAAGGTAGTGCTTTGTCCTACAGCTGTGTATATTCAGTATTCTCAAATGTTTGCTGCTTTTTTTTTTTTTTTTTTAATGGAAGATTTGGTAAAATTGCAATTGGCTAAATTGGGAGCAATATCAAGGCTTCTAAATTGATCGTGAAATAGCTTGGTAGAATCCCAGGGATATGCATGTCCTTTGCTTTACCAGTTGTACATATGTTGATTTCCTCAATACAGCAAATCATTGTTTACCATATATTTATAAAATCCATTTTATTTCTGAAATTAAAGTTGCACATTAATTTGCAAAGTACTTCCATTTTTTTTCTTTAATAGATCGTGTATCCATAACTGATCTCTTGGTGTTATTTACTGAGCTTATTTATTACTCTCCAAGTTACCCAAAGACAGCTTTGGCAGCGCATACAGGTAAATGCTTGGGTTTTAATATATGCTGATACATATAATTTTAATGAGGCACCTGGTAACTTCTTGTGCAGTTTTTAATTTGGGTCTGTTATTTGTACAGATTTTTCTTTTTCCTTCCTCCCTTACCTTTCTTTCTGCTCTCAGTGTTAAATCTGTACTTAGTGAAATTATAATTCAAAAGCATGTATATGAGCCATATAGATATGTTTGTGTAAGTTAAAATAATAAATAAATACTTCTTGTGTTCACCAGACAATTATTCTGCAGCAAGTCTTGTTATGGAGATTCTGCAAGTTTTTTGTGATCAGACAGGATGTGCTGCTGAATGTTTATATACAGATGCAGTGATAGATGCCCTGCTTCATCCTGTTCAAAGTTTACTGAGTGGCACACAGGTTTGTAGTAATCTTACAAATAATTTCTAAATCTGTAGAATATTACATTTTTTCTGTGTTTTCTATGTATAAGATTTATTTAGTCAAATGGTGACTTCTATAGTATTTTCTGCATTAGCTGTTATAGTATGCCTTAAATAACAAAGGCTGTCGTTGTGAATGGTCTGACAAACTTGGCTTTCTTGAAATTATGTGAATAGTAGCAAAAATTCTGCTGTGGTAAGACTGTTCCCTCAGGAAAATCACATAGCTTATTTTTTTATTTTTTATTTTTTCCTTCTGAAGTCTTTTGGATATTTCTTGGGTGCTTATTTACTCTGCTATTTAAAAGGCAGCATACATTTATTCCTTTTTAATTCAGATGGCAGCTTGAAGCAAAGTATTCTCAATAATAGTATGTGTAAAATATGTAATTCTTCATGGAAAAATAGTATTTTTTGAATTGGTAAAAGCAAGATTTCTTTTTTGTTGCCTTTTTCTAAAACATTTCTCTAAGAATTGTAAAAATGTTGTGAAACATTATGCACCTTTAGGTATTTGGAAGTCAAGTTATAGTTTCAGATTGTCCTATTATTTTTGTTTTGAGTGAGATGATTTAATTGATCTAGGTAACTGTAAGTCTCAAGAAAGAGGTCTGAAATGCCCATGGAGGAGCCTGAGCCTTCTACATAAAGAGACTTTGAGAGAAATGAATGCTGAGAAGTTCTGAATTTACATCCTGAGACTCATACTTGCAACAAGTCTGGGTCCCCAATTAAAATATACCTCAGCTAGGTTCTTGAAGTTTAATTTTGTCAGTATCCTTGTAGTTATTTTTTCAGTACAGTTTGTTTATTTTTCAGAAAAGACTCTTCATATTAATTCCTGGACATATTTTTACCTATACAGAAATATTCCAGTGCTGTTTCAAAAGTGTGAACAATGAGTTTCCAAGTAAATATTTTAAAGTATGTATTTACAAGGGAATGCAGGGATAGAACAAGGGAGAATGGCTTTAAACTGGAAGAGGGTAGATTTAGATTAGGTATTAGGAAAAAATTCTCTACTATGAGGGCAGTGAGATGCCAGAACAGGTTGCCCAGAGAAGCTGTGGCTGCCCCATCCTTGGAAGTGTTCAAGGCCAGGTTGGATGGGACTTTGGGCAACCTGGTGTATTGGAAGGTGTCCCTTCCTGTGACAGGAGATTGGAACTAAATGAGCTTTGAGGTCCCTTCCAACCCAAACCATTCTATGATTTTGTGAAGCTTAAAAGAATAGTCCTGCAAAAACTTGATCATGTCAATAATTTAGCTCTTCTGTGGCTATCTGTACTGAGTATAGTAGCATTATTTATACATTTCATTATAAGTGTATCTATAACGCTTTTGCAAGACTAATACTTTTAGTTGTCTTCTTTTTACTGTAGTTTGCAAAAATTTAGTGCAATTTTTCTTGAGTAGGCTGAGCCTGCAAATAGTTTGGACACAGTCAAAAACTGTACAAAGGCAGTATCTCATTGATTTGCTGCGACGGAGGCCTGTGTAATTCCCCAGGCAGTCTCTATGGTCATATGGTATGCTAAAGAATGTGCAATTGTATTCTTTATTATACATTAGTAATTAAAAAAGAAAACATTTTAATATTTAACAGTTTCTCCTTTTCATTTTTTGTTTCTGTGGTGCTCAGCTGTCTCTTGTAGGTAGATGAACTCAACAAATTTTAAGCCCTCCTGCGACTTAGTAACTGGTCTGTTTATAAAAAATAGGTCGTGTCTAGGAATACTTAATGCACAGTAGCTGTAGTAGATTGGTTACGTGTTATGAATCTGGAATATGTCGTATCCGTTGTAACAAAGGTGCAAATTTTTTGTATTGCACCTGGCAAACCAATAGCTAGAAAAGGTAGACCAAGTCAGAGTGATCTTCTTCCTCTTTTACAAGAATTTGAACTGGTTTTGCTCCCCAGCTAAACCATTGGCACTTCTTAGACACTTAGAAATCCTAATGCTGGACTCTAATACTGGACCATGCCTGTCTCAAAAGGAAGGCTGTGGCCATGCACGCATCTTTCTTTAGCTGGGACTGGGAAGTGGGTAACACTAAATCAGCATATGGGCCTAATGAGCAAACGCAATGCTGTTATTCTACATTTGAGCTTTGAATTCATTCAGATAAGTGCAAGCCTTACTTGCTTTTTAAGCAGAGTAATGTGTATTTGTGGGGGTTAGGGGAAGAAACTCATCTGTGAGCAGGAGTTGTCAGAAGGATCAGTTTGTGGGCAGCGATATTGACCTTTTGGGCTCTGTAGCCTCCGGCTTGCTGCTGAAGCATAGCTGGTGCAGAACGTTGCATTCACATTTTAAATAAACAAAGTACGGTGTTTTGGGGCTTTTTTTGGTGTTGCACAAAGAAAGCAAAATAACACTCTTGAAGAAACTGACAGCACAGTATGTACTTTCTTAGAATCCTGAACGATGATATCCAGTAACCAAAAAAAATAAAAGGTATGGGAGATTTTTAACCCTCTATCACTGAAAATTTTAACTATAAAACAAAGTCAGAATTTTGTTTTTCTCAGGTTACTTTGACCACTGGCATTAATAATAAATTCTTTAAAATTTAAGTAGGAAGACTGTTTTCCTCAGCTCATTATATAAAATGTAGAGCTACGCGTAAGAGAAGAAGCAGGAGCATTTAAAAAATAATTTCTCTTGTGAGTCCAGCTGTCCTTCATGAATAACAGAAGAGTAGAAAAGCTTTAAGCAGAGGACTTCAATTTCAGGAGAGTGGTATTTAATTCGCTATTCTGACGTACTAGATACTTAGCAAGTGTTACTGGGAACAATAATCCTCCCTAGCTCATTGTTGCCAAAGGTTCATTTCGCTGTTGACTCCACTCTGTAGTTCTGGGTGTTGATAAGGGGAAACTACCAATGAGGACTTCTCACTTTGAAAACCATCCTTCTCCTTTTAAGTCCATTAATGCATAAATCCCAGGAATTTGGAGTGTTTCTCAGTCCCTGGGTGAGAAGGTGTACTCTGGGTATGTCATGACTATCTAGTTGAGGCACATGGACAGTAATGGAGTTTAGGTGAGCATCTTTAGGAAACTCTGTAAGTCCTGCAGAACTACAGCTACTTGTCTGCTGTCAGGCCTTGGCAAATCTTCCCCGCTAACTTCCTCTCATCTGGGCTTGGCAGCCTAGGCTCAGGGCCAGCATTGATAATGTTGTGGCTGTCCAGCCTTCAAGATAACTGTTTTAGAAAGCTCTTCTAGGAAGTCTTGGCAGAGATATCCCCAGTGATGACTCTGTTAATAAGGTTCAGTGTGGACTCATCACAGGAGTGGCTTTTAAGATGATGTTCTTGTCCTCATTCCCTGCCCGTACTAGGTTGTAGCAGCAAGGAAGCCTACTATCTCATTAATCTGAACCTTGACCCACAGAACATGATTTCTTGGTTTGTTTTACCTCAGACCTGCCTTGTCACTATAAATCCAGTTGTACGATGATCACTGTGCTGTGTCTGACCATAGTTACTCAGTCTGGAGCTGACTTGGTTTCCTGGCTTAACCTTGGACCTTCCTCATCACTGTGGAGGGGATCTGGACTGTTGGGTGAACCTGATTACTATCACTGGACCTTGTCTGCTCACCTTGCTTGGGAATGGTGGGACTACCTGCCCATCTGATGGCGAGCCATTGCCTCTGCCTGCATCACTATCATGCTCAGCCCCTGGCCTCTTGTTCCTTGTATAGTATTCTGCCCTTGCTGCTCTCTGACAGGTTCTTCGTGGAGCATCCAGTATGGGACATACTGACTTCACTTACTAATAAGCAATGGCCAATTTAACCTTGATTTGGATAGTACATTCATTAGTAATGGTGCCATACCAAACAGTCTGAATCTCAGTGTTAAACGTTCAGGCTGCTTAATTACAGCCTAGTTATGGCTATACCGTGCTCTGAAGTGAGTAAGAAATTGGTAGAAGACTTTTGCTTTGCTCTAGTGGGGAAGATTTTCCTCATGATTCCAAAGCAGATGGCTGTTTCAGCCTACTGCAGCCTTCAAGTGAGGTGAACACAGATGATCTTGGAAATTTGAATTCCATTTCTAGCCAAAAAGTTGTCAATGCTTATGCAGCAACAAATGAATTAGCATGTTTCTCGCCTTGGTTCAGGTATTGTTCTTAAACCCCTAGATGGCATGTCAAGAGACTTACCACATTCATGTGGAAAAAGAGAAGGAGTTCCAAAACGTCTGTTTTCTATATCTGTGCAATCATTGAACTTCTGCCATAATCATTTAAAGTGGCAATTACTGCCATTTGTGATGAAGATTTCTATATGATGGTGATAGTCTGTTTACTTACTTTGTTTAAGCCGTTAAGCAGTCATGGGACAGGTGACCTTCAGGTTCTGTATACATAAGCCAGACTTGAATAAACAGCTTTCACAAAAGCACTTAATTTAAAACTTCTTTTTATTATTATTTTTTCTTCCATATAGGTGTATATGAATTGTCTTGAAACCACTTTAATTGATGTAGCTGATATTTTGGCAAGGATTGCTGCTGTAGGTGATGGTCTTTCTTTTCTTCTTCATGGAGAAAACGAAAAAACTGCTAAAGAAGATAGGTAAGAGTGCTTTAATGAATGTCATTAGTGAGTACCTTAATGCATTAGATTAATCTTATGAGGCTTATTTTCTCTTTTTTCATTTATTTATAATGTGATATGTTTTGTTTGGAGTTTAATATCTGATTATCAAGTAAAGTAGAAAGTGGTGTATTAGGGAGATATGTGTATAACCAGGTGAAATGACAATTTAAAGAAATACTTCTATTAAGGGAGATTTCCATGGTTCTTGTTTTTCTAATTCATGTGAGAGCTTTCCTTTCTCTGAATATATTTCTGTTGTATTTGTAGTGCTACTACTCAGGCCAAAGGCTTCTTTTCTGTTTTTTTGTTTCTTTCTCTTTAGAATAAATATTAATAATCAACCTAATCTATTAAAGAATAGATTCAATATAGCATTCACTTTTCAATACATGTAGTAGAGACAGATCTTCTATCAGAAGCTGACATTTGTAACACTGTACCTAACTTAAGATCTGTGTGATGCTATGGGCAGTAAATTGTTAGCTGATGCTAAAACTTGAAACAGGACAGTAAAATTGAGACTAGTCTTTAAAAATAGCTAAGTTGCAGGTGGTGAAAATGTTTGGAATGTATGTCTTCTAAGTGGAGGAGTCTCAGAAGTTTCATGTTTTTAAGGGGGGGTTGGAAGTAAAAGAGAGTATTCTGAGAGAGTTGTCCTTTGCATTGCAAACCTAGAAGACTTCAAAAGGACATCTCAGATATGAAAAAGAAAGAAAAAGGAGAAATTTTGACTTGCAGTGATATCCTTAACACTGATTAAACAGAAGCTAAAATTATTATCTTGTTACTCTTCCCAGCTGGACTTCTATATAACACACAGCCTGTGTAGTTCATGCCCATGTGGGATGGATGGAAGACAGTGGATGCATTTTTACTTTATGTAGACTTGTAGCCAAAGTAAAATCACTTCCTGTACATTTCTTTCCTTCTGACTGGTGTTACAAGTTATGACATAGTGGGTCATAGTTTCTTTCCCCCTAGAAAAAACGGACAAAGTTTGGTCAGGGGATTTGTTTCAAGGTTTATTGATGACAAAACAACATTTTAAAAGTGTTATTTTATTTTTAGTCCTACAGCTGTTCATGTTATTGTTCAGTTTACAAAGAAACTTCTTCATGACGACATTTCTCTTTTATCTGGATCCGAGCTTTTGCCAGTTGTTAAAGGAGCTTTCATTTTTGTATGTCGTCAGATGTACAGAACTTGTGAAGGCCTGCAGATGCTAATTCCTTATGGCTTGCATGAATCTATGGGAGAGGCCTGGAAAAAGGTAAATCTTGTTTTGGATTCAGAAAATTGGAAAAAAAATCCTAAGAGATTCAGCTTATGCAATAATTGTACTTTGCTTCAGGTTGCTTATATTTAAGTAGTGAGATAAGGCTTGGAATTGTTCTAAAACTGAAGTTCTGCTTTTCAAATTCACCTTCTCTATGTGAACCTAGCAGAAGCTTTGTTTGAGACTTGATGCATTAAGATTAAACCAAGAACTCTCAAGATATCAAGAACAGTGGTCTTTCTGCTAGAGGTCACTTGCTATCATGATAGCCAGTGTCCACCACAGATCTTATCTTCACTCTTGGTTTGGGAAATTCTGAAAGGAAAAACTCCTGAGATCCAGTCTTAGTAATTTTTAGATTAAACTAGTTCATTTTGGTGGGAGGTGCGGAGGAAAAAAAAGGGAGATTCCAAATGTTTGACTTAGATGCCATTGAAATATTCTCAAGAAACCATAATGAGAAGTGCTGGGTAGAAGTTCTTGCTTAGCTATATAGAATCACAGAGTAGTTAGGGTTGTAAAGGACCTTAAGATCATCTAGTTCCAACTCCCCTGCCATGGGCAGGGACACCTTGTACTAAACCATGTTGCCAAAGGCTCTGTCCAACCTGGCCTTGAACACCACCAGGGATGGAGCATTCACAGCTTCCTTGGGCATTCCATTGCCCAGCTTCC
>NW_009928822.1:22845-25459 GCF_000696875.1 Nestor notabilis
TTGGCCCCCAAGGCTTTTGCCCAGCTTGGCCACTCATTACTGTTTTCCAACTGGACATTGAGCCGTTGACCATAACTCTTTGTGTGTGACCATCCAGCCAGTTCTTTATCCACTGAGTGGTCCATCCATCAAATTGATATCTCTCCAATTTAGAGACAAGGAGGTCACGTGGGACAGTGTCAGACGCTTTGCACAAGTCCAGGTAGATGATGTCAACTGCTCTGCCCCTGTCCATCAGTTCTGTAGCCCCATCATAGAAGGCCACCAAATTGGTCAGGCAGGATTTCCCCTTAGTGAAGCCATGTTGGCTGTCACCAACCACCTCGTTGTTTTTCCTGTGCCTAGCATGCTTCCCAGGAGAATCTGCTCCAAGATTTTGCCGGGCGCAGAGGTGAGACTGACTGATGTGTAGTTCCCTGGGTCTTCCATTTTCCCCTTCTTGAAAATGGGGGTTATATTACCCTTCTTCCAGTCATCAGGAACTTCACCTGATTGCCATGATTTTTTAGATATGATGGACATAAGATGTAATTCGACATCTTATGAAGTGTAATCTCTGTACTATACTTCAACTTCAGTTTGATTGCTAATCCACTAAGAGATTGGATCCAGTAGTTCTTGGTGATCTGCTTTATGTTATAAATTTACTGAACAAGGTATGTAGATCTCTGCTTTTTTCGCTATTCTATTTTCATTGTTCTGATAGCCATGTGAAGTGTGAAAATTCTTATTTGTTGTAAAAATTTAGTTGAGATGGAAAAATGATAGCAGATGCTGCAAGATCAGTTTTCAAAAAGTAGACAGTGAAGTAAAATTCAAACAAATGTTTGAATCCTTAAAATGACATTGACATCATTTAAGGAAGGGTAGCATACAAAGCTTAAACTTTGGCTTCCAGCTAAACTGAAAGCATATTTAAACTACAGGTGTTAGAACTCCTAGTGGAAAGCAAAAAAAGCTATTTTGTTTCAATTCATATTGAAAATGGAGCCACCTTTTTTTTTCTCAATGCTTTTATACATTAATATTATCATGAATGCATACATTTTACTTATTTACAATTAATTAAATCACAGTAAACTTGTGTTTTTCATCAAAGAACATTGGTTTTGGAACTTCCTTTCTTCTTTGTATTGAGAACTTTAGAATTTTGTTGAATTAAGGGGTTTGGTTCACTTGAATCATGCTGTAATTTACGTAACTCAACAGTCTGTCTATTGTGTAGCTAGTCAGTCTTCCTTGAACTACCCTGTTGCTCTATTTAATGTTTATCACAGTCAAACCGTTAGATGCTTTTGATGGACATTTCCAGTTATTTGCTCTAAAGCCCAACAGCATTTACACATGCACAAAAGACTTCTTTGCACATGAAAATCTTTTATTATGGTGTGGAACATCATTTACACAAATTGTTTTGACACATACAAGATAAGTAGGCTGAATGTGCTAAATTTAAAAAAAACCCAAAAAAACACTTAACTGACAAAATGCTATTTCTTCACATCACTGTGGAGGTCAAATTGAGACTGAAATGGAATCTACAATTCAGGACTTCAAGAACTGACAAGTTAGTACAGGAAAGCCACATTTTCAACTTTGCCATCTTGATTACTTTTTAAATTATTTTCTGCCATCATTCAATTTTAAAACATCTACAGTTTATAAAATATTGTGTCATTTATAGTATAGCAAAAATGGTGGATTTGGGAGTCTATGCAAGCAGTAGTGGCAGTTTTTTTAGAGGATAGACTGGTAATTTGTTCCTTCCTCCTTTACACATATCGTAGAGTTTTAAGACTGATGGAGAAACAACTTTTTTTTCTTAGCAGTTTCTGCTG
The DNA here is from genome assembly GCF_000696875.1 of Nestor notabilis. Classification (NCBI taxonomy): domain Eukaryota; kingdom Metazoa; phylum Chordata; class Aves; order Psittaciformes; family Psittacidae; genus Nestor; species Nestor notabilis. The sequence continues at coordinate 24,684 of NW_009928822.1, forward strand.
GAATTCTGTGACAGAATTTGCATAGATGATAATAAAAGGGGAACTCAACAAGTCCAGGACTATTTTAATAGAAGAATCTTTTGTGTATTTATTAGAACACATTTATAAGAGAGTAAATTAATGACTAATGACTTTCATTTGAATGGTGCAGTTTGCTTTTTTACCTCTGGAAACATAAACCCACTTAAATCTGTCATCTTAAATATACAGTGGTTTTCACACCAATTATTTTTAAATATTTAAATTAGAAACTTCATAAAATATAGAAACATGCACAGAGCTACAGAGGTAGATAAAGATATAATTATATCCACACAAATATAGATAAATTTATATAATTTATAAATAAAATAGAAATAGTCACAATTACTTAATAAATTTGTTGACTCCAGAAGCTGTTATTTCCATTATCTGTGACAGAAGTGAAGAGTTGCTTTATGATTTTTTTTTTTTTAAACAATATTAAAGTTAAAAAGTAAAAAGAGTTTTAAGAATTCTAATAAAAATGTAATAGCTTTAGTATGGTTTATACTCAAGGAAGAAAAAAACCCAAAACCTTTTTTGTAATAAAAAATGCAGTAAAATAGTGTATTCTGTGCCAAAGGCTAAAGTACAACCTGTTGACTGTTGGGTTTGGGTTTTTTGCTTGTTTGTTTATTTGTTTTAACTATATAACAAGAGAAGGAGCAGTATCTGGAGTTTACAAACGGTGTAAATAAACAGTAAGGAGGTATTTAAATTTTTTTTTTTTTTTTTTTTTTTTTTTTTCAAAATTT
>NW_009928822.1:25490-29497 GCF_000696875.1 Nestor notabilis
TCAGAAAGAGTACCTACTCCTGTAACTGGTGTGGACTCAGCTTCATCAATAAATCTAGAGTCAAAAACCACGTAAGTTAATACTTAATTTATACATATGCGTAAGTGTGAACACAGACTGCTACTTAATCCACAACTGAGGCATCCTAATAACCCTGTGGGTTTTTTTTTTCCAAAAGCATAGTGGTAGGTAGAGTGAAATCATCCTGACATAGCCCTTAGTAGAGTTACAAAATTGTTCTTGACCTTTCACGACTTTTTTGGCTTACAGAATTGTGTCTAATCTATGCAGAATTGACTTATGGTTGATTCTCTCTGACTGCAGAAATTGACTTGAGAAAAATGTGAATTGGAAAGCATAAAACAAAATGCCTGACAGTTTATCTTACAGGTTTAATTTAGTGTTAGTCTAAAATGCTGTTCTGCTGAATGGTAGCTACACCTTCAAAATATTATGTAGCAAAAAATGCCTATCACATATTAAGTGGAAGTCATCCTTCCTTTTATACAAAAACTTCATGTCCTTTTATAGAAGTTTGTAGGCATATTAGGATGAGAAATAACAGATATTTGTGAGCCTGAAAATTCAGTGTGATGTTGGTGTTAGTGTAGAACCTAGTTAATTAACTAGATTCTTGTTTATACTTTACTATAGATTTCATGTATAATTTGCAAAGATACCTCAATAGCTCTAGTCTGTGATGGTGGTATGTGAACTGGTTATAGCAGCTCAAATCTAGTGCAGAGCTCTGTCTGAGAAGGCTGTTACTAATCATTACCAGTAACACAATTTCCTCCTAGTATCTACATTTTTCATTTAGCTGTGGAACAAGATAGCTGGGTCTTTTCTGGGTGAAATTTTTGCTTCTGAACATGACATGGCAGGGATTCTGCAGAAGTGATTAAAGCTTGGGGTAATGGTTGACTGCTATGAGGAAAGCTGCATGCTGCTTGCTGGTGAGAGAATTTAAAAATGGGAAATGAGAACAGAACTGAGGATGAGAATCCGCTAAGCAAATGCTTTTAGAGAAGCAGAATCACAAGAGTCTAATGGTACCTGCAGGGATGGTACCTAGTCAAAGGTGATGTAATTGCTTGGCTTTTCCTTATAGAGGGTAGAATATTTTGTAGGGCAGAGGATATCATCATACTTCTTGCAATTGCTGTTCTTTCTGCCATGTCTGTAGCAAATAGGTTCCATTTATTGTTGTTAGTATGTAAATGTATTTTCTGTATATATAGGACCTTAGTTTCACAATTCTGTACTAATTTTTAGAAGGCATTTTATCTCCTCAAATGTGAGTTTTTTAGTTCCTCATAGTGTTCTTACGTTGGTGAGAAACTCTGTGCCTGTTTTGCTAGTTTGTAACTGCTGCATTAAAATCTCAAGACTTGTCTGGAGTCAGATAGCAAGTCATAAGTATATTTAGAGATGTCATAGGTATTTTGGGTTCCCCATTACATCATCGTTCTGTTCTGTGTTCCTAGCTAACCTTAGTTTTGCCAGGATGAGTTTGGAAGTTTGTAGAAAATAGTCTAATATGTAAGTTTCCCAAATGCTTATTTTAAAAGCAACGTAAATGTATAGAGTAAACGTAAAGCCCAGGAAATGAAGTGGTGATGTTTCTCAACCTTAGAAATTGTAGTCTTAATTTTTTTCCTCATGCTTTTTTGCATGTCTTTTAAAATTATTTTGCTACTCTTGCAGTTTGTTATGGGAGGAGACTTTGTTAGATGCCTTGGTAAATTTTTCTGCCACACCCAAAGGACTATTTCTGCTTCATAGCACAGGTGCCATGAATGACTGTGTGAACTTTATGTTTAGCAGTTTATCAAAGAAACTCCAGGTAAGCATTACAGAGTCTGTCTGTACAATTTTACTTTCTTTTAATGATTATAATAAAATAAAAAAGGAAGAAAATAAGAAAAAAAATTCCAGAAACCACTTAGTCACTTCCTTTCTATTTTGTATCACAAAAATGAATTTAAATATAGCTTACCTTTGATATTTCTACTACATTAATTTTAAGTTTATTGGATGTTGCTCATCTTCAGATATAGAGGCATATATTTATTTTTCAGACATTTTACTGTAAAGTTTGAAATGCTAGGAAAAATATTTTTATTTTAAGTGCAAATTTTTCTTGACCACCTTGTTAGATGTTAAATCTAGATATTCTAGACAGTACTTGAAATGCACATATAGGGAGAAGAAGGATAATGTTACAGACATCCTAATGAATGTGTGTAAGAACCATGATACTAATGTTTTTATTCTTTGCTGATGTTGCATGTCTCAGCCATAGTATTTTGTATTTAAATTTTTAGAAGATACTTGATAAAGATGTTTGGTTTGGAATCTGACCCTGGTAAGTCCGTAGAGGCTAGTTTCTCTGAACTGTTCAAGTCTAACCATATAGTGGATTAAATTCTGTAAGTAAGTGTAGGAAAGATCAATGTTTAAGAGATCATTGGAGAGTTTCATGCCTTCTGAATTACTGAGCTTTATATTTGTTACTAACAGACAAATGAATATGAAGAGTTTGGTAATAAAGTGATTGTTACACAAATGGCAACAACACCGTCAGGTGCAGTAGCTCTTCAGAGTTCAGGTAAATTGAAGAATGGTGTTATTATGAATACTTACCTTCTGTAGTCTTGCATATTGGAAGAAGACAGTGAGAAAGATGTTAAATTTCAACTGCAGGGAATAATTACACATTATTAGGAAAGAATGCCTAAATGTCCATTGATTTCTTCTTAATAGAACTTTATTCTTTCCAACTTTTAAGTCATCCACTTATGTTGATGCAGGGTTGTGTTTGTTTTGTTTTGTTTTGTCTTTTTTATTTCCTTAAATTAATCAAAATCTTTACTCCATTGGTTTGGATTTCCAGAAATTTCCTGTATGAGCATGAAGGCATTTATATCTGCAAAAAAAAAAAAAAGTTGCTTAGAATTTGCAAGTGCTTCTTACTGATCTACAAATCAGAATTGATAACTGTTGATTTCTGAAATTTATATATACTTTTCCATGGTTACTGAGTGCTCAAGGAGTGTGAAACTGCAAAGGCCTGAATGTCATTGGTGCTTTTACACAATATTGAGATGGAATTCAGATTGTCTGAATTGACAGCTCTTCTCATATGTCAAGCCATACCACAAAGCCTTCAGATTCATTTCCAGATACCTCAGCTGTTGCCATACCACTCAGTGGTCTAGGTAGTTATGTTAAAACTAGAATCTTACCACTAAATTAAAGCTACTGTCTTAAGTTGCTAAGGAGGTCTATGAGGTACAAAAGCTGCCAAGATTCTCTTTGAGTATCTAGAAATGGCTGGTATTTAATTAAAATGGCTTGACGGAAAGACTCAGAAATGCAGGCAAATTCTGCCAGTCAATGAAACTTATTGCTTGTTGGTTATTTACGCCTCTGGGGTCTTTCAGAAAGCAGGGAGCAGATCCACTTGAGGAGTAACCGATCTGTCTTGTTTATGGTTCTCAGCCAGTTTGCTTCATATGGCCCTTGGCATCAAAGACAAATAATCAGCATTGTGTTTCACCACTGAAAGGAGATTGTAATATACGTGAAGTTTGTGTTAAGCACATAATTTGGGATAGTCATCTAACTCTGAAATCTCCAAACCTTTCTCTTGTGTTTTAAAAGGTAACATTATAAAGTCAGCTAGTAGTGCTTCTCTTAAAAGATTTGTTTAACTTTTCATTGTGGTATGTTTTCATTTATTAATGAGTTATACTAAATCTGTATTTATTTTTAAACCACAGAGACAATGCTAGCTAAGCCTTGATCTGTAGCAGTTAACTTGTTAAAGAAGGTCAGCAGCTCATTTATGTGGAAGATGTATAAATATCATCCTACTCTAGTATAATAGTCTTTGCAAACTGTTGCTGTATAGTTTAGATTTAAGATAAGGAGATAGCTTGACAATGGATTGAGAATGGCAGGGAAAGTACCCCTCAGGCAGTCTGTCTTGCGAAGTTTTAGTC
>NW_009928822.1:29528-52975 GCF_000696875.1 Nestor notabilis
AATATTTGAGAATCTGAGTTAGAGTTGGTGTGTAAAATGTTTTTAGTATGAAAATTGTTTTTCTGGTATTCTTGTCATTTTCATGATTAGAAAAAAAAATTTGTTTAGGCTTTATAAAGGCACTTGTAACTGAATTATGGGCTCTTCTGGAGTGTGGAAAAGATGATTTGAGGATAACCCAACCCAAATCTACTCCCACTGACCCTATTGACCAAAGCTGTCAGAAGGTGAGAAATTACTTAATCTTCTGTATTGGTGTGGAAGAAACAGTGATGTATTTCAGATAGGATATACGTACCATTTTGTAAATTTTTATTGTAACTATACATGTTGCTTCTTGACATGTGGGACAAAATTAATATAGTACACTAGTGTCCTGGGTTCAGCTACAGCAGTCATTTTTTCTCCTTCTTAGTAGCTGGTGCAGTGCTGTGGTTTTGACTTTCAGTCTGGGAACAATGCTGATAACACCGATGTTTTTAGTTGTTGCTAAGTAATGTTTACTCTGACCAAGGACTTTCTCAGTCTCCTGCTCTGCCAGGGAGGAGGGGAAGCTGGGAGGAAGCAGAGGCAGGACACCTGACCCAAACTGGCCAAAGGGGTATTCCATACCACACAGCACGTCATGCCCAGTATATAAACTGGGGAGTTACCCGGAAGGCCCAGATCGCTGCTTGGGTCGGGCTGGGTGTCAGTCGGTGGGTGGTGAGTGGTTGTGTCCTCTCCCCTTGTTATTTCTCTTATTATTATTGGTAGCAGTAGTGGTTTGTATTATACCTTAGTTACTGGAGTGCTGTTATCTCAACCTGTGGGAGTTACATTCCTCCGATTCTCCTCCCCATCCCTCTGGAAGTGGGGGGAGGAAGGAAGCGGGATTGGGGAGTGAGCGAGCGACTAGTCAAAGGATGGCTGAATGAAAGATTCTTTTGTTTCATGTCAGGTCACAGTGCCAAGGATCCATTATAGTCAATATAAAATAATAAATAACAATTCTGAAAAAAGTGAAATTTTTAAAATAATGGCCATCAGTTTGTGTCTCTGAATACTGTAGTTAGATCAGGGAGAGTGACATGTTTTAGAGTATGCTGTGTCTCTAGATTTTAGAATTACGTGGTTATGAAAATACTGTAATTTTCAAAATTGCTTGTACGATTTGATAAATAGTACATATTTCACAGACATTACTGCCCTTTTAGATTATATAGACACTTGTCAGGGCTTGCAGTCTCTTTTTGGGCAGGTCTGTTGATGTCAAGTTCAGCTAATATGGGTAAGAACAAACTTACAGTAAATGGCAAATGATTGTTAATATTTACTTGGTTAGATTTAACTGATTAATGTTTTCCCCTCCCTCCTCTTTTCTTTTTCTAGTCTTTTCTGTCTCTGATAAACTTGCTCACTTACCCTGCAGTTTTTGAGCTCCTGAGTAAACAAGATATACCAAATAAGCCAATGTATTCATTCCGTGAAGTACCTACAGATATTATTGTAAGTACAGTTTTTATTTTGAGAGAAAAATAAATACTTCTGTGAAGATGTTTTTCCTGAAAAAATGTTACTATAATAATAGAATATGCTTTTTCTTCTTACTGAAAGATTTCAAAATTTTCTGCATTTTGTATTATATACAGCATGAGGGCAGTGTATGCACATATCACTTCACGTTAACCTAAATTTTCATTTTGAAATCCTAAAGATAGTATAAAATTTAATCTGTGACCTTGAATGGCAGTTAAAATCATGCTTCTTTGTTTGTTTTTTTCTAATGAGCTAGCACTTTGAATTGCTGCTGTGTTAAAGTGTTTGTTTAGCACAAGCTCTGGATTTATGTTAGTTCAAGTTGTTTAGACAGAGTATGCTACGATAGTGTATGTTTGGAAGCGATTTTGTAGTTCTTCTATGTAATACTGTTTTGATGATTTCAGGAGGAAATTGGATGTTAAATTTCAGTTTTCCAGTTCACTTAATGTTGGCGCGTACACCAATGTTCTCTTCAGTCATCAAGTTTTCTGAGGCACTGGGGGCAGGGGATAAAGATCTATGTTGAAAGTGATACATATTTGGGAGCTTTCAGATTGGGGTAGATTTTAATAATTTTTGTGACTGTTGAAAGCCTATGTTGTTTTGGCTTTTGAGGCACTTCAATGTTCTGATAGAATTCTGTCAGTTTCTAGAAATAGCAATATTGATAGAATTATTCAAAGTTCCCTGAACAGCTACAGATGTTTTGAATGGGGGTTGTCTCACTAACTTCTGTGCAACAGTGGGTTCTGTAACCCTAAGCTGGGCATCCAAGATTATGTAACTAACAGAAGGGAAATAGGTCCTCTAATGTTGATTTAGCATCTAATGGCAAAGTCTGAAGACTCAGAAAACTTCTAGGGTTAAGCAGATTTATAGGTATAACTATATTTTTGGCAATGATTGCAGAAAGCTAAAGATAAAAGATTTCACCCAGTGTGACTACAGTTAAAAAGCAAAGTAAAAGCAATTTCAGTGCCACTAGAAGAATTGGTTAGAAGACCTAATTGCTTTGTGTGCTTAATTTTTCTATACTTGTGAATCATGTCACATTGCCACAGAATCTGACTTTCAATATTTATGCTGAACTATATTTGACAGCGCACAGAACTTCATCATCTTTGTTTGCCCTTTATTTCTTGAATACACAGGATTTAAACCTTTCTTCCTCCTTTATATTTTGGCTAACTACTTGCATTAGTTGCATCATTGACTGAACAGATTATCAGTTGAGCTTTTACTACTTTCAACTGTTGACTAATCAGGTTTTTGTTTTGTGCCCTTAGGAATTTTTTTCTTAATATATACCACCTTTGGTTGTTAGGGTTTTTTTTTTGTTGTTGTTTTGGTTTGGTTTTGTTGGGGTGATTGTGGTTTTGGTTGTTTGGGGGATTCTTTGTAGTTTGTTTGTGGGTGGGTTATTTGTTTTTTTTTGTTTGTTTGTTTGTTTTTTGGTTTTTGGTTTTTTTTAGCTCTGCTTGCTACCTATTAGAAAATGGATCAGATAAATCAGGGTCTCTCTGCCTTCCTCCACTCTTCCTTTGAGAGGTTCTACAGTACACATATACAAGGGAATCTAGCTTGGAAGGTACCCTCCAGATCTGTAGCTTTGAAAGGCATGCCAAAGTGGGTGAAATTACCCCCCTTCCCCTATGAATATGGATAATCTTATTTTTAGATGGTGTATCTTAGGTAGTCAAAGTAGATGACATGCTACCTGTAATATTTAAGCTGTGGTTTGTAGTTGAGCAGTGCAGACCTAGCTGCACATTTTTCTTACTGGACTTTGTGTTGGACCTTGTTTGCTATCTTCCTTCGTGATCTCCCAGATCAGAGCTTGGTCTGCTTTCTCAGTAGTCTCCTATCTTTTGCAGGCTCCAAGCTTTGATGTATAGATGAGGGGAGGACGTTGTCACCAGAGAAATAGCCATTGGCATTTAACTTTTTTGTACGTGCAAATATCTAAAAAGCCCCAAACAAATCAATTGCTTTTATTACCAGTTTTATCAACAACCCTGAGGTCTGAGTTGAATTGTTTTATTGTGAATTTTATTGTGAACATATTACGTGGAAAAAGTGCAGTTTTCACAGCTGCCACCCAAAACATCTAATAGGGAAAGTATGGTTTCACTGTATTCTAAATAAGAATGCATTTTTTTTAAGACAGTTTACTTTGACAAGTACTAGGTTATTTTTTTCTCTTCCTGGACACTTTACTTGTAGAGTTTACTTTTCTCTCTGTTAAAAACCAGAGCTGTGGTTGATTTCATGAAAGAATGGATCCTTGCTTTTCTCTCATATCATATTGATATGGCTTGTTGATCAAACTAGTTGAATAACTACTCACTCAGAAGTGTCTGAAACTATACTTCTTAAACGTGGAGAAAATAAAAGTTTGGACTGAATCTAGATTATATAAAACCCCTAAGGATTTTGTAGCTTGTTTCTTCTGACCATAACATAGCAATCTGCGTCTGAGATGATAACATCAGTGGATGTTTTTATGCATTTCTTAGTCTTTTAATGAAATGATTTCTTTAGAAGCAGTTTCAATATGCAGTGAACCAGAGCAGAAGATAATTAGGTTGGATTTGTGGAAAAAGTGGGAAGCAGCCACAGATCATTGTCTATTACATGAGATGCTGTAGGATAAAAGACGTAAGCCTCAACATCCAAGCCAAGCCTTGCTACACTGAGAATAAGTGGCTGTGTTTTGAAGCATGTAGTACTAACTAGTGTTAGAAAGGGTATTATACTAAAGGATTTGCTGTTCTTTTCACTAAAAGAGATGTATGCACATTTCAAGCATAGAAAAAACAGTTTAATGTTTTTGTTGTGGATTAATACTAAATGAGAACTAGGATACTTGATATGCTAGGATCTTTTTGTATGCGTAGTGATTTTTTTAAAATTTTAACAGATTTCCCCTTCCCTCGCTAACCTTCTTTGTGTTTTCTTTTTGCCATTGACATTTATGGTGGACAGAAATAATTCCAATGTGTGTTCAATAGTAGGTTTCATTTTATAGTAAACATCCCTGTGAAACTATTACATGCATAAAATATGAAATCATACATCAGGTTTTTAACATTTGTCGTCTTTTGGCAGGATATCATTGACAGGCTTATAATTTTGAACTCAGAAGCTAAAATTCATTCCTTATTCAGTTATGAACAGTCACATATCTTTGGGCTGAGGTAAGATGCACATTTTTTATTCTCTGGTCACATTAACTAAATAGGATACAACATGCTTGGATGTGTTGCTTCTGATAAGATAACAATGTTTGGGTTTTATTATACATGAAGGTGAAATTCCCTCTTTTCTAACATAAGAAGATTAAATGAAAAGTGGCCTACAAAATGGAAATTGGGATGAATCTAATCTTATTACGTGTAAATGGATATATTGTAATATAAGCAGTAACAGAAATTGCGTGTTGTTATTTTGCCTAGATGATTGTAAAAAACGTGCAGCACAGCCATTGTAGCACATGCAAAAAACCCAACTCCCACAGTACTAAAATAAATATTTTTTACCGTGCTTATATTGGAATTTGGTTTATCTGGTCTTCCTGTACTTAAAATTGTTTTTTAAAGTATTAGTTTAATTATCCCCAATTCACCAAAAACTACTTTGAGAAGGAAAGTACTATTTAATTCCAAATATTTCTAGAATAAAGGTAACATTTAAATTATGCTCATACTGTCATGCTTACATTTTGTAATATGAAGTACTTTATAATATTTTAACATAGAAATTGGTTTCTAATTTTTTTCCCCAAATTTGAATATATAAATCCTTGAATTCACATTTTTATTATTAACATATTTTATGCAATTGAAGTAGAAGATCTGCTGGATTTTACTTCATAGTATGGAAAAATTTCATAACCTTGTTTGGCAAGATATAGCCCAATTGATTAAGTACTGTGATGTTAGCTTTCTGCAGCTGTATTTTTACTTTGATACCACAGTAAAATTATTTCATACCTATGCATGAATAACCATAAGATACAGTATAATTTGCTGATAAGGATAAGCATGAAGGAGATGAACAGTGGCAGAATTTGGAGTTGAAAGATACATGATTTTGTGATACAAATCAGAAGTTTTTCATGCTGCTTTGGAAGAAATCACTAGTTGGATAGGAATGAGAAGTCCCAAGATGAGATTTGAAAAATAAGATATTATTTTTCATTAAGGATTATACTGACTTCATAGAAAGTTTGACAACTCCCATTGATTGAATTAGGATAAGGGAAATTGAGATGATTTACAGTTTTAAAATTATAGTCTACTTTATATTGTATTCTATCTTTTGTAAGGTAAAAGAACAGATTTCTCCAACAGTGATACTAGGAACAATTATAAGATATAGGCAAAACTGAATGATTCAATCTGATCGTGTAAGCGGTTGACTCCCATGCTGTAGGACAAAGGCTGGTGGTACACAAATACACGGAACATGTGTTGATGTTGTGGTGAATGCTTACAGTATTTTTAACGAGGCCTATACCCTGTGAGGCAACAGAACTATCTGTAAGTACGTGTATGAGCAATGTAACAAGCTCATCTGTAATGATGTAAAAAAAATATTGTTACGTGGCTAAGAAGATGAGCTTTAGAGTTCACTGTGGTAATGATGTTTACTGCTGCACACTGACAAAGTTAAAAACCAAGTGAAAATGCAGCCAAACTGCCAGATTTCAAGAAAAGACTTAGTAGTATTTTGTGTGGAAACCTACTCATAAAAGTGGTAGATATCTAATAATTAAGCAGTAATCAGGCAATCAGGCAAAGTAAAGATTTTTAAAACAGTTAAATATTTTCAATAGAAGCTTTGTCTTCTGCAGGGACTTTTGGAATCTCAGTGATACTATTTTTTTTTTTTTTTTTTTTAATTTGTAGAAAGCCATGTTTCCTTCTCCCCAGCTTTCTTTGCATTTGCTGTAAAAGAAAGGAAAATAAAATTATAGGCATTTTAATATGAGCCTTTGTATACCACAAATAATGTAAGAGTGCATTTACTTACTGATTAAATGGCTTCTCAGGAGCATGTGGGGCTTGCTGCACAAAGGTTTTTTTCCAAATAATAGAGAATTGGCACATAAAAGCCTTTTATCATAACTAATTCTACTGCCTGCACAATGAGAATTTTTATTCTTACAGTTATTTGAAGTTCCGTATTAAAATGACACCAGAATTCTGGATGATACTGAAATTCATCATGCTTGCTATATTGTTTAGTGTTAAGGCTTGAAAGAAACCCTAGGCTATATTATCTGAATACGAGAGGTATTACAGTTTATTTTAAATACCTTTCAAAAACGAGTTCTGTGAACATTTCTGTGAGTGCTGCTGATTGCAGATGTCTCTGTTTTTTAGAGTGAACCTTGCCTTCTGCAGTTGGTTTGCTCCTTGACCAAATTCCATCAGAATACCGAATTCAGCAGCAGTTAGATCCAATAATATCAGATGCTTAACAGATCTGAAAATTTAGAAAGTTAATTAGAGCAAAACTCTTTGCTGCTTTGTAGAAATAAAATATTTAAATGTTTATGGTAACTGCAGCATTGAAAAAACAGTTTTGTGAAACGTTTGCCTAGAAACATTTGTTTCTGCTAGACTTAATACCAGTAATACAGCCAACCCCACATTCTTTTAATTGTTCACAGATCTACACAGCTATATACTTTGTTATTTGTACAAGTGGCTCACCCAGAGCTGAATGCTGAAATTCAGATCCACTTAACTTCCAGGTTATACTCTGAGGTCCTGTAACCCACTTTTATTGTTCAAAAGAGTTACAAATTTGCTTACTTTGATGTTGAGCAACTCTGCAATTTAGAACTATGTTTTTGTTCATGTATATAGTGTGCTTCAGTGAATTAAAATAATTTTGGTTACCAGCTATGTAACTACATTTAAGACTTAAAGTATATAGGTATTTCCACAGTCTGTTTAATCCAAAACACACAAGCATATCTATTATGCTTTTAATGTTTAATATTGCATTTTCTGGTCATATAATTGTTTGGGTTGGAAGGGACCTTAAAGACCATCTAGTTCCAATCCTCCTGCCATGGGCAGAGATGCCTCACATTCGACCAGGTTGCTCAAAGCCATCTGACCTGGCCTTGAACACTGCCAGGGATGGGCCAGCCACAGCTTTTCTAGGCCACCTGTTCCAGTGTCTCACTGCCCTCACAGTAAAGTTTTTTTTTTTTCTTCCCAGTATCTTGTCTAAATCTACCCTAATTCAATTTAAAGCCATTCCCCCTTGTTATGTCACTACATGCCTTTGTAAAAAAAATCCCTCTCCAGCTTTTTCATAGGCTCCCTTTAGGTACTGGAAGCTGCTCTAAGGTCTCCCCTGAGCCTTCTCTTCTCCAGGCTCAACAAGCCCAACCCGCTCAGCCTGTCTTCACAGGAGAGTTGCTCCAGCCCTTTGATGATCTTTGTGGCCCTCCTCTGGAACTGCTCCAACAGCTCCATGTCCCTGTTGTGTTGGGGGTCCCAGGGCTGAATGCAGTAGTCCAGGTGGGGTCTCACAAGAGCGGAGTAGAGGGGCATAATCACCTCCCTTGACCTGCTGGACACACTCCTTTTGATGTAGCCCAGCAGTCCTGCAAAGGCTCTGAGGTCAACTTTCCTTTTCATGCTTGCCCACTCTGGAAAGTTGTGTGCATGCAGTAGAAATCAAAGGGAAAACATAGGGAAGCTAGATGTGGGTTTGCATCATCAATATCTCTCAGTCTACAAAGAATGCCCCCTAGAGTGTGTTCATACACAAGGTAAAATACTCCTTTCCACAGCAAGCTATAGCCCACTGCAAATCCTTTTTTTTCTTTTTTTTTAAATTCTTAGCTTGGAGTTGTCTTGGCCTAGGATGCTTCTTCAGTAGTGTCACAGAAACTTATGTGGTATTCCTTTAATTGCAGCTATTCCATGCTTCTAGAATGAGATTTTTTCTCTTAAAGGTCCTTTTAAGCTATATTTAATTTTTTTTAAATACTATTGATAATTATTAAAGAAAAATTTCAGGCAAGAAATTGGAGATAAGAATAGAAAAGTGAGAGTATATGGACAGTTCCTACTTTGTGTATTTAAAATTTTTTCAAGCTGTCAGTTCAACTTTCAATGTTATCAGAATCTCTCAAGCAGCCAGTACTGGTTGATAAAAGAACACTGAAGGCTGTCTCAGCCACTCATTTGTGGCTGAGAAATCTGGATGTGTAGGAACTGATGCAAAATTTCTCAATAATCTCTTTCTTTTGTAAGATTCTGAAGTTTAATTGTTGTCAGAAAACAAATCCTAGAGAAAGGGAAGTCATAGCAGCAATTAAAGTAATAAATTTTTAAATGGAAAATTCTCTTAATAATCAACTTTATTTTTGCAGAAGTGTACACATTGATCTTATTTTAGAAGTTATTGAGTATAAGAGAACAATTCTTGTAAAGGTGTGACATTAGAGATCTTAACCACCTCCCTTTCAAGGCAAAGTTCTTTGAATATCTGTAACTTACATTAATAAAGGAATTAAGTAAACAGCAGTAACATACTTTTTCTTTCAGACTGGTAAATTATATCATATCAAGGCAATTTATCTAGTATTTAAATATAGTGAATACATCCATGAGTTGTGAGTTTTCACAGCCTGCCAAGAAACTGTATGCATAATACGTATTTTCAAAGCCTTTGCCTGAAGCGTTATTCGGGTATTTACATATTGCTGTTCTCTCAATTCAGAAACTTGAGTTTTCTGTGAATGTTAGTGACACTGTGCAGTTAGCTGGATTAAAATGGAGCAAATGAGTAATTTTTTCAGTTTGATAACCAACCTCCAATCCCTAAAAAGTATCAGTACTCCAAAATAAATCCAGAGGTACTCCATCAGTGTTGGCCTGCATAAAAAACAGAAGGAGAAACACTGCTGGGAACAGACACAGACTGCAGGCAGTGGAAGGGGATCAGAGTTGGTCTTACAGGCAGCTTTGCAAAAATTCCTCTCATTTATTGCTTTGACTATCTTATGAACCTCTACCACTATTGTGTTTTTTTTTTTTTCCTTTGGTGGTTTTTTTTTTGTTTGGCTATAAGTCAATAAAGCTTGTAAATATTGTGAAGTCAAAAGTTCTTTTGTATGTACATTCTGAATCAGAAGAATCATTGTTAGCCACACACTTGTTCACTGAAACACTTCCTGCTAATGAGCATCAAGCACCAAGGACAGCACTGTGTTGAAGAGTTTGGCTTGTTGAGGAAAATACCAGGGAAAATCTGAGATTAAATCTTTTTCCTTTAGATACATAAATCGTGACTGTTTAATTTTAAAGACACGGTGTGCTTGCTTGGCATTAGAGATATCTGAAGATTACCTATTTTGTAGAATCACAATTTGATCTGCGATGAAAAACAGATTTATTTTAGGCCTGGGTAAGGTAAGGCTGAAAAAGAAGTATTTGTGATTAAAATGCTCTGTGTGAATCATATAAATACATTTATGTTTCTGTGGAATTATAGAACATTGTAAATATTAGTTTAAGTGACATGTTCATCAATATCAGCCCCAGGATTGCAGGGTTACAAAGCCTTCTATAGATAGAAAAAGAATATTGGCTTGTAATTTTCAGATTTGTATAATAAATATTTTGACATTAAGTCAATTTTTTATCGTATAAGATATCATTGTGAATATGTTTTTTCTTATAATACTAATTTCTTGCTTGAATGGGTGTAGGATATGATAAAAATGCATTGCATCTATTTTAGTTGGCCTACAGAACTACTAGGAGAAAAATCTAGGAAAGAGAATTTAAATGGCTTATATGATACTGACATCAAAATCAATCAGCATCTTGAAATTTTCTTCAAAACAATATGTATTAATCAAAATTTCATCTAGTGCACTCCAGTGAAATATAGATGAATGAATTAAATCCTACAGGAGCTGGAAGATGAACAAACATGTGATAGGCAAGAGATAACTTTGTGGGTTTCGGAAATACAGATAATAAACACTCCTGCATTCTTTTCCATTGTTTTTTCATCTGCATTTTAAACACACAGTTTTCCATATAATTGCATTTTAATGAGGTAGATTCGGCATATAAAATAATTTGTTCCCTTAATTGTACTTACATTATGTGTATTGTTAATTAAGAAAATGTGTGATTTTAATGATTGCAGCACAATGGAAGGAGTATTAATTACCTTGTTTTCTAAAGGTAGAAGATTCGAATCCTAATCATTATTCTTCAGGTCAGTCTGCTGTTCAGGTTTATCCCCTCTTTCTCTGTTTTAAAAAGCATCATGAATAACAGAAGCCTTCATGTATAATTCTTTAAAGTGTCATCCGTTAAAAATTGAAGCAGGACTTTTTATTTAAAACTGGTTTTAAACAAACTCAGTTTCCCCTTTAGAAAACCTGGCATTTTTTTACTAGTTTCGTGTATTCTTTTCCATCTGCCTTGCAAAGCCAGAAACAAAGCTGTACCTCTTGCTTTTCACATATCTTTATTTTAAATATACCGTCAAAGCCGATGAACATTGTTGTCTGATGTCACTGATGAATCTCTTTGCTCACTAACATTCTAGTGATTGGCTGGTACATTTACTCTTGCAACAAGATTTGTGGTGCTATTTGCTGTGAGCCATTTTCTATTATTTTAAGTATGTTTCTCATTAAGTGATATACAGTTCTTTGGAAACCAGCCTCTTCCAAGTGTGCATGCTGGATGTGTGTTAGGGAAAAGATTTCTGTAGTAGTGATCATTGGATAGTGCATGCGTCCTGTAAAACCTTGAACCTTGTTTAATGATCCAAAGGTGACAAATGGTCAGAGTCTACATTAGTAGTGATGGGGATTAGCCACAGGATTAAGTTGGCTAAATGCTTCCATATAGAGTTTTGGTTTTTTTGTTTAGATGTTAATAGAATTTTGTTAGATTTATTAATTTAAACCAATTTATAATTAATAAAGTAGGAACAATAGATTCTGACATAGGATTGTGTGACTCGATGATGTTTTTTATTTTTTCTTCACTGAGGGATATTAAAATGCTTCACTTGTGCAGTTTAAATCTGCTTCACTTCTGAGTCCTCTAGGCTGGCAAGTGATGCTCATGGAAAGCATTTATGTTTAGCTGGGGAAACTCTTTTATCATTAGCAATCACATTACATGTGGTTTGTAAGTACATTGGGTAGCTGTGGGTACTCTTTTGAAAATCTTTTAATGTGGAAAACATTGTAAGGAGTACATAAGTCCCTGAGTTTTCTTACTGGGAGAGACATGATTGCCCTGAGGTAGTAGCTTCCGGCGCCCCAGGCATCAGAGGTGTAACTCAGGATACTCTGTACCCACAAGATCTCATGTTTTTTAAGAGCAGTAGGAGCATTGCTTTCAGTGGAACAATTAAAAGCCTTGATTCTTTAGCAAGACCACATGCAGAGGCATGTTCTCTCTACTCATTATTAATGCAGTCTGCAAAGGCAGCATGGTAAGCTTTGCATGGCTGAAGCTTCCATGTGCCCTTTGTGTTCTAACATTTACTAGGGAACTTTCGGCTTGCTTTCTCCCCTGTCCTCTTCCCCTGACTGTTACTCAAAGCATAGTAAAAAATCAAATTGATAATGTAGACTGTGATGTTAAATGTTCTGAGGCCATCGCCCATGATGACGACACTGGAATTATTTAATGAAAATTTTGCTTTGGGTTTCTCTGTTGGTATACATGTTGGTATATATGTTCATTTAGCAAAAAGGAGGTCCTGCTACCGCAAAGAGGTTCCAGTCCTTTTTTTTTTTCTTCTCCCCCCATTTATGTTTTTAATATTGATTCCTGGGAAGGAAAGACCTTACCCTGTCCCATAAGTGTCTACAAATGTTAGGCTGTATTTTTTTACACTGGCCTGAGGCAGCTGTGCCTATATCTATAGCAGGCAGTAATTCCAAGACAATAGAAAACCTTATACTAAAGCCCAGTTTAGTCCTCCATTTTGGAGTTACATCCTTATAGACAGCATAGGTGCAAGCATTTCAGGTTTGGCGTGCTATGACACTGCGTGAATTCATATTATTACTGAGATTACAGCAGCTGGGTGGATGCTTAGTTGCTGTCTGGTGTCAACCCACCACAGGCTAGTGTTGTGTTCAAGAACAGTATCTTGTATCTTTCTCTGCCAGCTGAGCATTTGCAAGCATCCCTCAAGTAAGGACAAAGCATCAGATCGTTACGAAAGTAAGGAAGAAGAGACTGTGGGAGTATAGTGGGAACTGTTAAAAACTAGAATTGGGTTTATCATGGTAAAGATAGTGTTTGAGAGAGGTGTGATTTGAAATTGGTCAAGGGGGGAGACAGGACAAAATGGGAATGGAGGGAACATCATATTATTTTGTGTTCTTCAAAGGAACTCAGAAAAAAATATTGAGAAATATGATAATAAGCTATCCTTGTAATGTGTGTTTTTAGCAATTCAGAAATTCATAGGTGGTTTAATTATACTATGTTCAGCTGAAAAAATTTATAGAGGCAACATAAAAATTAACATTTGAATTTTTATTAGCAGCTGGAACTATTTACTAGCTGTTTTATATCCCATAGAGGACCTTCTGTTCTGTCATGATTAAAGAATTCACTATGATTCCACCTACTGAAACTAAGGAGATAGTCAGTTTACATAAGTGCACAAGTACTAGTGAGAATACCTTCTTTCAGGCTAGAGAGTTCTACAGTGAAGTATTAGTTGTGAAGTTATAGTTCAAGGAGGAGAATCCAGGGAGGACCATCCAAGAAAGGCAGGGATGACATAGGACAGGAAATAGAGAATTCAGAAATAAAATTGCTTATTATTACCATATTTTCACAATTATATGCATTTTGACTTCTCTGGATTTCTTTAAAATTTCTTTTAAATAAATTTTAAAATAGAATTATTTTTTTCTGTATCAAAGTTTGTTCCTGGCAATATGATATATCTTGTTAGTAGTTTTCATGGAATTATAGATTCAGGATTGATAGCGAGATTGAAGATTGAGCAGAGCAGTTGGACTATGCAAAGTGGGTTTGACTAGAAAGCATTATTCAGGGCTGTTTCCAGTTTAGAATATCGCTAAGGTTGGTGGTCCTGCAGCATCTCTGGGCAAGTTGTTCCACTATTACACCACCTTCACAGTATATTACAGTGGAATTTCCTGTGTTTCAGTTTTTGCCTATTGCTCTTGTTCTTTCACTGGGTATCAGTGAGAAGAGTCTGGCTCCATCTTCAAACCCTCCTGTGAGGTATTTATACACATTGACAAGCTCGCTCCTGAGCCTTCTCTTCTCCAGGCTGAGCTTTGCCAGCCAGTCAGACACCCCAAGCCCCTAATCATTTTCGTGGCCTTTTGCTGGACCCGCTCCGTGTCATGTGCTTACTGGGGAGGTCAGAACTGGACCCAGCACTCCAGGAATGAATTTACCAGTACTAATAGAGGGGGAAGGGTCACCTCTGTCACATAATGTTCTGGCAGCAGTCTTCCTTACACAGTCCAGGATGCTGTTGGCCTTTAAGGGCACGTTGCTGTCTCATGTTCAACCTATTGTGCACCAGGATTCTTGTCTTTAAAGCTGCTTTCTACCTGGTCAGTCCCCAGCCTGTCCTGTTGCATGGGGACTGATCAGGCAGAAACACATGCATCCTTTCCAGGTACAAGACCTTGCATCCAAACATATCTTCCAGTTTTCAGAAACATTTAGGTTGGGAATTCTATCTTCTGCTTTAAAAAAAACCCACCAAAATTTAAAATAAACCTCAAAAAACATATGATTTGAGTTTTATTGTATTGTATCTGTCAAAATTTTATGCTTTTTTATAAGCCTGCACTCCTTATAGATGGGATATTGAGCTGGATGGTCTGATCCAGTTGCTATAAAATGTATTTTTTTTTTAATTTTTTAAATTTTTTTTTTAGTTTCAAACTTTAGTCTATACATTTATGACTTTGGAAGGTAAAGCAATAGAATATTGCCATCAACCAAATTATCTGCAGTTTAGTGATGGCATTTTAAAACAGATTGTTCCATGTAGATGAAAATTTCATTTGAATACTCCAGCAGAGGCTGCTCTTATTAGATCTTGTGTATTTTGTAATTTATCCTACCACTATCCCTTATAATGAATTTTATTTGCTTGGGGTTTGTTTTTTTTCCCGCCCGATCTCTGCTTTGTGTATCAGGCAAGATGTTATAAGCATTCTCAACCTCAGCCATCAGTCTTTTCCCAAGGGGTTTTTAACTGCTGGAAGCAAGCTTTTTGCCATTTAAAGTCGTCATACATAACAGAAGAAATGGTCCATCTTCATAATGATTTCAGTACAGTTTTTGTAGATTTTTCTTCTGTTTAACAATAAAAAAATACAGTGGAATTGTAATTTCTTTTTCTGGGATTTGGAAAAGTACTGAAGAAAAATGATGTCAGGAAACAGTTAACATAAAATAAATAAAGCCTGAAGATGGCTGAAACTGAACAAATCAAGTTATACTTAAGAAGAGCAAGAAAAAAGCAAAACAAAACAAAAACCCACCAAACCCCCATGTATTATCATCTTGACTATTGAATCCTTGGCCACAATTGTGTGAATTCACAGGTGTTAAATTTTCCAGAGAATGACTTTTTTGCTGTTGTCAGTAGAAGCATATTGGGAATTACATGGAAGAAAATAAGCATTGACTAACAGATTTCAAGTTTCAAACTATGTATTCTCTAGTTCATATCGAGTCTTATGTGAACGCAAAATGTAATACTGATCAGACTTAATTTATGTGGTGTTTTATGACTATGATAAAACAGGAAATAAAAATAGCAACAAGAATGTTTAGTCATACTATTTTCCAGGAATTGGAAGCCTTCAATTAATTTTTTCTGTTGCTGAGTTAGAGTGTACAGGTTAGTTTAAAAAAAAAAAAAAAAAAAAAAGAAAAAAAAGATTTGAATTGCCCTACGTTAGGTTTACATGAACTATATTGGAGTACTTTAAATACCCTGAAGTTATAAAAGAAAATTGTATGTAATGTGCTTTCATGTGCTCTTGTGATTATTAATTTCATTTACCATTGTTTTGTGTTTCTCTCTCAAAAAAAACCCAACGAAAAAAACAAAACCAAACCCAAACAAGTAGATTTGGTTGATTTGGGTTTTATTTATTTTTAAATCCTTTATTGCTTTTGAACTGTGTTAAATGTGATTATACACAAGTGCTTAAAGGCCTGTTTTCTAAAGGAAAGATGTATTTCTATCTCCTTCTTCCCCCCTTACTTAGAAAAACTGATTCTGAGTTGCCTTATCAGCCTATTATTGTATAATTTCCACATATTTCACATGGAATGTGTTATTAAGTCTGCGTTATTCTGTGATTTAAACTCAAAAGCAGTCTGGGCTGACCAGTGAATATTTTCCCTGGTTGTTCAGTGTGTACAAAAAAATCTGTTGGGAAACTCTTGCTGTTTGCTCAAGGCTGTGCCTCTTGAGTGGTTAAAAATGATTTTTCTGACCCAGTTCTGTCTGGGTATTTTCAATGTTTCAGATGCGTCAAGTTTTTTGTTTGGTTCTTTTTCCATTCTGAGATCTCATAAACGTGTTTGCCTCTGTCTTACTCTGCATTACTGGATTCCTGACTTATGTGCTATCATTTCATGTGTCCTTCTGCAGGTTGTTAAATGTGCTGTGCTGTGAGCTCAATACCCTTTTACTCTTGGAGAGTCAGTATAAAGTGTCACAAGTTTTACTAACAGCTCAGGAGGAAAATGTCATAGAAACTTCAGAAGGACCAGGGTAAGAAGTTACTGATGTAAATGTTATTTTAACTATAAACCTTTTCTCCTGAGAACAAATACATGAATACTTCAGTGGCTTTAAACATACAAGTGCTCTCACTCAAGCTGTCTTCTAATATGTAAGTTTACTTACGTGCAAGTTGGTTATCAACCTTAAATTATGACAATTTACAACAGGCTTGTTTTCTCTCCTACATCCACCTTAAAAGTGTAAGGAATAAAAAGGCAAATATTTTTCTCATATTTGTTTGTATTTGTCTTATTTCTTAAATAAAAAAGTGCAAAATTTATGGATGAAATATGCCTATTTATATTATCCCTTTATGTTGTGTATATAATATAAAATTAGGGCCTTGTTTGAATGTTTATGAATTAAAGGCATCAGTACCTTTTTTTTTTTTGTTTCTTTCGGTTTTTTTATTTATTTATAACTTAGTCAACTCTCCAACTTCTGTGACTTTCCATTCCTGACTTCTAAATAAAATTGCACAATGCATCCTTTCAAAAGGGAAACTATTTTTGGGGCAGAAGTGGAAATTATTTAGTCACAGTCATGTTGTCCTTTCTCTCAACATGCTGAGTTTAAGAATCTTCCTCTTACTGTTTGCTACATGGGACCAGTACAGAGTTTAAATCAAACAGTATGGGTGAGAGCTCAGCAGATAGAGATGATTGTTATTTACCATTTGAGGATGAAGCCTATTATTTCCTTACTATGTAAAAAATTGTAAGAAACTTGTTGTAGAAAAGCTGATTTTTATTTCATTTAAAAACTTACGTACTTTGGGCCACAGAGTGACTTCAGGTAACAAGTTGGCTGTGTGTTAAGTTATCAATAACTCTTCTTATTTGTGACAGCAGACGTTTGTTGGTAGGCCAAATAAGGAGCAAATTTTGATGCCATTAACTGTGCCCTAATACTGGGTGAGCATCTGGGCATAATAAAGCTTGTAAAGTTTTCTGCTCTTTTCTATACAGTAATTGCTCAGATGTTTCCAATCGGCAGTAAGTACAAAGTTACAATAATGCTTACATACATCTCAAAACGCTTCAGGTTTTTGTTTGCTTCTTTATGTGTTTGTGTTTTCCAGGTTGAGTTTTAACTCCAGTATGTATCTCAAGGTATTCTTGCTTATTGAAGTTTTCCAAATTAAACTGTTGGGAAATCAAAGTTGTTTTGGTTTTTTGAGGTTTTGGGAGTTTGTATGTTTTTTTTCCCCAGAGATTTTATAATCGATGGTCTATCAGTGGAGAGAAACCATGTTCTTGTAAGGATAAATCTGATTGGAGGACCACAGGAAAGGATCTTGCCTTTGAGAGTACTAGATAAGGTTAGAATCCAAAGTTTAAGAATTTCCCTTTCCATATCTCCTGCCTTCATTAATTGAACACTTTTGCTGATAATGAGGAACATTATTTAAGAAATACTAGTCCATCTTTAGCTTTAGAAAGTGATAAAATTTTTAAGAAGTGATGCACTGAAAAAAATACTTTCTTTCCACTATCTGGTGGAACGTGTATATGTGAAGGACATACTGTGTTCAGATGAAATGTTTATATTGCTCCATTTCAATGTTACTTTTCCTTCTATAAAAAAGAATGCAACTCATCTTTTACTTATTTTTGTATTTCTGTTTGTTCTATCTTCCTTTTATTTGATACTTTTTCCATGTTTGGGTTTTCATCTGCAGCATCTGATACCTGGAGCTTTTCATCAATGTTCTAACAATAGAGTTTTTGTTAAGCAGCTCCTTTAAATGTTCTGCTTCTCACTGGCTGTCAGTCTCATAAAGATGAAATGCAAATTACTGTGCTGCCAGCACAGCAAAGACAGATCAATATATAAAATTGGAAATACAGTTTTGTGGGATTTTTTATGTGTGTGTTTGTTTATTTAGTGGTACCTAAAAAAAATCTCTCAAATGCTTTTTAGATTTTATATCTTTTAACTTTTTTTTTTCTCTGTTATTTACAGAAAATCTAATTGCAAATTACAGAATCAAGCATAATTTTGGTGCATAGACAATAATTCTGGGAACTTCACCTGTGTGTTAATCAAGCAAATGTTATTAATTCTTCTCCTAAATTCATTTCTTTCTGGTCTTGTTTCTAGGGTAGTAATTCATATCCTTGGCCAATGTTTTCATCGCTCCCTTTGCCAAAGTGCTATCTTGCAGAAATCCCTAGGAAAGCTGCATTCAGACAAGGTACATATGAAGCATGCAAGCAGTGCAGATGTCAAACAAGCATCTGGGTTGATGTTGTATCCATTTTTTTATCCTTCCTCCATCCCCCAGATTATAATCTCCTAAGTATTTAAGGATTTTTGTTATTGTTTGCTACGTTTGTAGCTAAGTAAGTTGGTTTGGATTTGCTTGTCTGACTTTGTCCAGCTGTCAATCTGCAAAGCTCTGTTTAGTGTTCTAATTTGTATGCAGACTTCAAGATTAACCTTTTGGCTCGCCTTAGGTGAGTGACTCATGAGATATATTTATATCATCTCTCTAGTAACTGAAGCAAGACAGTATGGTTAAGCTACAAATTTTTTGTACACTATTTTCATGATTCAGATCCCTGTGTTTACAAAGCTTGGTGGTGTGTGAAATAGACAGCGTTTAGGATAGTTGGTTTCCATATTGAACATCAATTTGGAATGTGAGCAGACTTGAGAATCCTTTCAAGAACTATCTAGGCAAAGCAGTTTAATTCATACAGAGAAACCATTTTAAGGTTCTAATTTGCATAGACAATGCAAAAGAACCTGATGAATGGTTTATAGTAAATAAATAATTCTTTGTATTTGCTCATGTTTACTGTATCCTTAAGATGTACTTATTAGAAATTATTTGTGAATTTCCTTAGCAGATACAGATTTTCAGAAGTGATAGAAATTCTACATTAACTCTAAAATATAGAACAGTCTGTTTTATAAATGTCTAAAAAAAATTAAAAAAATGTTGATTCCCTTCTCTGATGAGGAAAGGCCATGTAGTTATAAAGGGGATTTTTCTGTATCTTAACTTTAGTAATACCATTCCAAGCTTCCCAAGGCAACTTTCATAAGACAGCAATAAAATCACCGTAAAGTGAGTGCCCAGTTGTTTTAAATATGTCTTTAAGGAAGCAGGTAGTATTGTTCTTGGATTGGAAGCAAGCATATTTTATTGTATCCTACAGAACCATTCTCTTCTCTTGTTCAGAGCAATTATGTTGCTCATCATTAACCAGTGGGATAATGGAATACATGTTATAGTTGTCACTTTCGTAGGTGACGCCACCTAGAAAAACGTGGGTAAAACTTTTTGACGAACAGTAAATTTGCTAAAATGAAGTTTCAAAGTTTGCAAATGTTTGATGAAGTATTGAAATATTTTAATTTTAAATAATATTTTTGATATTAAAGATAACTGAAGTAAAAGACTAACTAAAAATTAACACAACATTTAGTTTCATAGTCAAAGTATTTTGTATTTTCTGTTTGAAAAAAGAAGGAAAAACAGTTCTCATTTTTAAAAAAAAAAAAAAGATAAAAAATAATTCTTCCATCAAACTGTGAATATCTGATTTGCCAGACTGAAGCTTTCAGGATGTAAGTCATATTGAAATAAAGTACCAGAATAAATAGATCAAAAATTAATGAAATTCATACATTGCTATTTCCAGTGCTTGGTAAAAAAAGAAATCAAGAGCATGAGTAAAAGATGGGGAATATCTGAACTGTATTCTTCAGCACTGTGGTGTGGCAGTGATAGGAGTGCTTTTTTACAAGAGAGCTTAAAACTATGATTGTGAGAAAGATCTCTGAGTTAAATTTATACAAGACAGAAGATGATGATTGTCAGCTGAAGATGGTGAGTCCTTGGGTGGAGTACCTCTAGCAGGGGCATTTGCAGTCTAAGGAAAATAGATATATTTGAGGGATTCTGGAGCACAGCTACCTATCATGACTTTGAAATGTGGTATGCTAGTATACATTGAAATAATTGGAACTGGTTGATGCTGAAAAGACAGAGGTCATGCCAAGTGTCTTAGTATGTTAAAAGCAGTTATAAGGAAAGCAGGTTGATGGTTTTCTATTGCCCTGTGCAGAAAAAGGAATAGTTGGCTTACTTGGCAATGAAGATTTGTTATAAATTAATAAAAAAAATTCTAATAGGATACATTTGGAAATCATGAAATCATCACTGGAGGTTTTAAGACAATATCTTTGATGTTGTGAATATTCAGAGTTCATGTTGTGTGTTACTTACACAGCTTGCTCGGAGGTTTTAAAAATAGTTTAGACAAATACTTGTTAAACTTTAATTCTGCTTCTGTGCAAGGAGATGGACAGTATGCACACAGATGTCTTCTGAATGGCAAGAGTTCTGCAGTTGTGCAAACACTTGTACATTGTGTGGCTGGGAATGCATGACTGCTTTGTTACATCTGTCGCCAAGAATTGAAGGCTAGCACAATGTTTGTGCAATTCCCTGAAGCTATCTGTATCCAGATTTCATGCTGCAGTGTTTCATTATATAACCTGTGTGGTATCATTCCTGTCCTCTTCTTGGGGTGTTTCTATTACATGGATTGTTAAGACTACTAGATCCTTAGTACTGGAAAAGAATGTACAGTTTCTTTGGCTGAAAAGGAGTAATTGTAGGTTTTATTCTGTCTGTTCTGCTTTCTTAGTTACCTCCTCTCCCTTTGAAAATTGGTCCCATGTCCATCATGTAGTTGTTTTTTTCTATTTTGTTTTGGTTGTTTTTTTGCTTTTGGTTTGTTTTTGTTTGTGTGGTTGGTTGGTTTTGTTTGTTGTTTGTTTTTTGTTTGTTTGGGTTTGGTTTTTTTATATCAGATTTCTTTTCAGCCATGGTTTGTTTTGCTTTTTTTTTTCTTTTTGTATCTGTCTGAAACTAGCTGTCTCTCATTTATTTTTTTAAACTTTGTCAAAGAACCAGCTATATTAGCTTTTCTGTTACCTCTTAGAATTTCACTTAAATGGCTTCATCATCTGCATTTATTTAACTTGACCTCCTTTTTATATTTGTCTCTGTATTCGTGTATAAGCCTGTTCTCCTCCACTCTTTAAGAAATCTTCTTGATGAGAATTAAGTGGACAGGTCTATCAGAAATGTACCTGAGCTTTCCTAAAATACATATCCTTGTATGGATTTCTTTTCATGTAACAGTCAAATACAATATAGTCAGGTTATTCATTATCTCTAAGTTTAGATTCTGAATAAGATGCACATGGATTTGCAGATCTTAGTGTCTTAGTCACAGAAAAACATTTTTGTCACAACATCCAATCAGATGAGAAGGGGCTGGCGGCATTTCTGGCATTTACGAAAACATCTATGAAGACACCATATGAAGACAGGCTGAGAAAGCTGGGGATGTTCAGCCTGGAAAAGAGAAGGCTGCATGGAGACCTTATAGCAGCCTTCCAATATCTGAAGGGGGCCTACAAGGATGCTGGGGAGGGACTCTTCATTAGGGACTGTAGTGGTAGGACAAGGGGTAATGGCTTTAAACTTAAACAGGGGAAGTTTAGATTAGATATAAGGAAGAAGTTCTTTATTGTGAGGGTGGTGAAGCATTGGAACAGGCTGCCCAAAGAAGTGGTAGATGCTCCATCCCTGGCAGTGTTCAGGGCCAGGTTGGACAGAGCCTTGGGCGACATGGTCTAGTGTGAGGTGTCCTTGCCCATGGCAGGGGGGTTGGAACTAGGTGATCTTAAGGACCTTTCCAACCCTGACCATTCTATGATTGTATGGATTTTCCTAAGTCTTTCCCACTTTAGATTCAAAAGCTCGGTGAAGAATTATTTGAAGAATTGTAAAGCAGGATCTAGAAATCAGTATAAACCTGCAAAAAGTTATGGTGTGGTGTTGAATGACAAGTTGTTAAGAGAAGTAAGTGGTTTATCTGGATGAAATAAGATGCTCTAAGTTGCCACGATATAGTGGTTACAGTATTTAATGGATATATTAAATATAGGGTATGCTCTTAGTTCCATGGCTCTTAAGCTCGTTTCTCTGTCATTGGAATTTGAACATTCCTGTGTGCTCTTTGAGGCTCTTAAGTCCTGTATCCTTCCTTGACAGGAAAGGGGAGGTTGGGAATGTACTGGTTTATCTGAAAATGGGTTCTTTTCAGTAAGTCGCTTGCCTGTCACTATTCTGATGACAGAACACGTCTGCGTTAGTTATATTTGTTACATACTTGAGGTTGCTTAAGTTCCTTTTTTTATTAAATACTATCTTCCCAGAGGAACATTAAGGCAGGTACAGTGGTCTATGCTGTTTAGCAAAATTTCAGAAAATAGTGTAATGCTATAATCTTTATTTCCTTATCCTACTGTTGGAGCATAAATTAGCATTTTAAAAGGGCACATGTTTGAACAGTACAATTTTGAATGTATTGATGCTGCTAGATGTGTGCATTTCAGAAATCACAAAATAAAGGTTTAATTTTGGAAAACCCGCAGGAGAGGAAGCATATTAGAGAGAAAAAGAGTGCAAAGAAAAATAGGAGTCAAATCAAGAAGCCAGAAGGAGGCAGCAGAGATGGAGGGGCCATAATCTTGAAATCCTGCTTTCTTGAAATTCTTGAGGGATTGTTTATTTTTTTTTTAATTGGTTTTATTTCCTTCACAGGAATCAAAGTTTCACCCTGGTCTCTGGACTGATTAAATCTTAGCTTGTTAGTCTGTGATCCTTGTCTGCCAAACTGAATTACTTCAGTACTTCAGGAAGTAAAATAACTGCTTTGCAGTTCTAAGATTTTCTTCAATTTTCACCTTTATAAAAATAGCAGTAAAGGGCAGAAAAAGAAATAGAAATCCTACTGATAATACTATAAGAGCAAATCCTTCACATTAAATTTTCATACTCGCGTAATCTAAGCATCTGTGCATGTTATTTGGAAAGATACTAACTAAGGACTTAGTTATTTGAGGATAACAAAGGAATTTCAGGTTAATTAAATTGGAATAATTATTAATGATAATAAGTTACTATAATAACTTCTTTTATAAAAAGCTGCTTTTGAAATACTACATATTGTATAATAAACCCCAGTGGAATTGAGTTCACCCTCAGTAAGTTTGCCGACGACACCAAG
>NW_009928823.1:0-1713 GCF_000696875.1 Nestor notabilis
CTGGTTTTAATTGTACTCAATAAAAATACTGTTTTGTTTTGTATACCATTCTTTGTAATGTTAGGAAAAGGTTTCTACGCCTTAAGTTACAGTTACAGTATTTCTCCAAAGCTGCTGTGTGAAGATCCAAGTTAAATAATACACACCATTGTTGCCTCCACTTAAAATAGTTTGTTTGCATCTGTGGTCCAAATATCTCCATCTTTTCTGTCAGCCAGCTCTATCATTTAGTTGCTCAGATGTGTGCGTTCTGTATGGTTTAGTTAATTGCAGGTTTGTTGTGTCATTCGTTTCTGTGGAATGTATGACATGTCTTGTATCTTTCCTGCAACTTCATTTTTCTAGCTGAGACCAGTCTGAATGCCAAACCACAGGTATAAACGGTGTGGTCGTTTTTTGTTTTTAAGTTCCACACCTGTCATTTTGCCACTTTCTTTACAGAAATTCTTATTTAACTTTGTCTGTCAAAATAGCGAGTTTCAATTTTGTAAACTTCTCTCACGAAGCTGTGATACATTTGCTGTTTTGCGGAACAAGAATTTTCCAGTGAATCCCAGTTATAAGATGGTTTTGGAAGCCTCAGGTTCTGCAAGTGAAGTCTTTCATCCAGCTAGAATGTGTGGTATAGCAGGGAAAGCCTGCTATTTTGTAAGCCGTTTGAAAATTGTAGGTTTTAACAAGTATATCAGAAAAAGGTTCTACAGAGTGACAGAATTGTTTTAACTTAGAATTGTCGGCTCTCTTATGATTTAGTCTTCCTTCCTCTTTGTGACTAACACCAGATGAAATTGGTGTGTGCTGCTGGGTAAGAATTTGCTGCTGTTCTGTGCAGTGGATGTATTTTACCCTCTCTGTAGAGGAAACTTAATAATGAGAAACAGTGCACATAATGCTGTGCAGTGAACTTGTAATTAGTTAACGTTCTGCTTTATGCTTTTCATTCATCAGGGTGATCGTGATCCTTGCTTGAGAGAGAGAGCAGTTGCCAGAAATTCTATATTAGACCAGTATGGCAAGATCCTTCCTAGAGTTCAAAGGAAGCTGGCTATAGAGAGGGCCAAGCCTTACCATCTGCCTTCATCAGTCTTAAGAGAAGGTAATTTTTAGGGGGCAAATACACTGGACAAGTAACCATGGCTTTGATTCCACAAGGGTGATCTTTTTTTCCCCTCTTGCTTTACAGTTGCAAGACCAAAGCCATTATCAACAGTAGCAAGACAAGCTAACGCAGGAAATGTGCATACAAGAGCAACTTTCATCAGTAATGTATTGTCCAAAATTGGAGAAGTGTGGGTAGGAAATGAGCAGAAAAACAGTTTCCCAAAATATGATAGGTAAGCAGCCTTTAAATAAGATTTCATCTTGAGCTACATGTTTGGAAACAGAGAGAGAAAAAAATCCATGTCAATTATGTTAGTGTTTTGGAGGGAAGATGACCTTAAGAAACCTTTGTCTGGGTTTTTTGCAAATACAGTATGTAACATTCAAGAGTCAGTACCATCATCAGTTAAATTTTCCTTTTAATTCCAGCCCTAGAGCTACAGAACCACCAGCACATCCTCTCGCTGCTGCAGAACTGCCCGATGCATTTGTTGGGACACCAGTTACAAAATTCTCACAGAAACGTTCCAGGTATAGTAGATGTACAGAATGGGTACTTCTTCAAATGTGTTCCTACTCATAAATACATACATATATATATGTGTGTGTGTG
>NW_009928824.1:0-8660 GCF_000696875.1 Nestor notabilis
TGGTGAAGGAAGAAAAAAGAAAAAACCCAGAAAATAACAATGCCAGTTTATGGCAGTGCACTTATTTAGGGGGATGAATAATGGTATTTAACTATTTGGTATTCCAATTTGGGGGAAAAGTCTCCCATGCAGTTTTAATCTGGCCATATTCAGCACTTTGAACTGGCTTTTTCCAGTTAAAAAAGTATTTCCCATACGCTTGACATATTGCTGTGTATAATGATGGAATGCAGGGGAAAAAAACGTATGTTTACATATAAAATATACCCCCACATGCATATTTATATTGAGATGGAAAAATATTTTATGTATATATGTATAACTTGACACTTTCAACATTTTATGTAAATAAATGACAAATGGATGGAGAAGATTGTATTATACATTAATGGGCTACAATTCATCATTTCCATTTTCAAATCTGGCTATGATTGCATACAAGTACCTCAAACAGCAAACATCTGCATGACTTGAAAGCAACTGAAGCATGTTTTTACTGTAAGACATGTTCTTACTGTAAAGTTTTAGATTCAAGCTTTGCTAGTGAAATTTTGGTCCTGAGCAGCCTCGGATCTGATTCATAATAAACCCAAAAATTTTGCAGTTTCAGCGGGGACACAGACATAATAATATTCATATTTAATGTCTAACTAGTTCTTTCTTTTATAATTAGGTTTCAGTTTAACAGACATATGTGTTAAGACTATATCCTTGGAACTTTTCCAAGCACTGCACTGTCACAGACAAAGCCTTTGTCCAACTTACATGTTTGACAGTTTATACAATTGCATGACTATTTGCCATCTCTTACCTCTAGATTTAGGACAATTTATCTATGATTCTCTTTTGTTTCTAGGTTTCAAACTTTAATTTCCTGCAGAAGTGAATATACTCATAATTCAGGTTGTCCACCCACCCACCCAGTTACCTGTCTCAGCTAGCCCAATTGCTGGAAGGAACATATAAAGCAAGTTCATAGCTTGATGCTGGAGTGATATAATCTTTGCTTAATCTACTTAGTGTTTAAAAATGTAAATGTTAGCAGCTATCTCAAATACTAGAGTGCTGCTCTCATGTAGGTTGTATCCTCAAACGTGGCACAAAGCTGTAATTGTACTCTTCTGGGAGACTAAAAGCCTTGCAGTGTCTGAGACCTGGAAAATTTAAAGAGCGGCTTACATCTGCTAGGACCAAAGTGTTGCAACTGTATCTATCTCAAACATTTGCAATTTGAAACTGTAAAATCCCTAGGGCATATTATGTGCTGCAACAATACCATTATATATGTTGTATCATGCTAACGAAACAATTTGTGCCTCCTTTTCCTGTCTCTTTTTTCCCTTAGAAAGAAATACAGTACATGAATATGTAATATTAGTTCTTATTCAAAATAATTCTGTTGAATAAATGAAATAAATTAGCACATGTGTTTATAATAGAGAATGCAGCCTTTGTTTTCCCTAACTATTGTAATAGCGCTTCAGATACAAAATTTGTATGCTACCTGGGGTCTAACCTCTTAAATCTGCAGTTTTCTTATCAAGAACAAAAAGCAGCTTTTGCTTCCTACAGAAGGCAGCTCTCGGCTTTCTTGGTGGATCTGCAGGGGCCAGCAAGGAAGGTACAGCCCCAGCGTGCTGACTGACTGTGATGCTTGCTGTCGGTTCACTCCCTGGTTCTGCTGTTGGCTTCTCCACCTAGATCTTTCCAGACAAATCCAATCTAGTGGAGTTAAGCACTAAGCGGTGTGGACACGGGCCAGGCTACTGATCCCCAGCCCTCTTTCATTTAGCAGTCGAGACATAGCACTCTGTTCCTCTGTGGGAGGATTTCCCAGCAAGCCAAGAAGAGTCAGAGCTCGGAGCTGGTTCCACATCTTTCACAGCCTTTTATAAATGTTGCAAGACCAGACTCCTTATGCCATCAATCTTCTCAAAGAGAGGAAAGAGATGTGCAGTAAGGGTGTGTAGTGCGCCTCTGTGTGTGAGTGCACATGCACATCTCCTCCCCTCTTTGCTTAGACCTCTGGGCATCGCTGCCGTGTAACCTTTGTTCTGCTTATGAGCCCTTCTGTTCTTATTTTGGCAACACACACAAATATTTACTCCTGTGCATAAACAATCACCGGTTCTGTCTTTTCAGGTAAAGTATCAAGAGAGCATGGCTCACCTGGGTGAATGCAAATGGACTCACGTGTTCCCTTTTCTGGTGGTAGGTATTTATGTGCGTATATGTGTCTCCAGTGTGCAAAGATAACTGCTTGGGTCTCTGCAAACATCTGTGAATTGTCATGGCACAGCCACAGACAACGTAGGGACTGAGCCCTGATGCAGTGGTTGGTTTCCACTGAATAAAACACCTGGGCATGTGGTGCTTAAACTGAGGCTGCAAGGGAGGAGGGGGAAGGAGAAGGACCCAGAATGAAGCAGGGACAGAAGGCAATGGAAGTCTGGGTATCACATGAAGCACAGCCCTACCATAATTGAATCACAAGGCAGCACATTATCTCATTATAATTGTCCCTTGCAGTCACATTTATGAAGGCTCATTAGAGCTGGGAGGAGTGAGGGTGTAAACTCAGGCGTTTGCTGTGCAAAAGAGCATGAGAATTAACAGGTCAGGAATCACGACCTTCAGTATTTTGAGGAGCAGTTTTGCCAACAAGCATGAATGTCAGTGTTCTGAGAAACTCTTAGAAGGACCAGGTTACTGAAAACTGTATCAGCCTCCGTCCCACATAGTGGCACCACTTCTGTTTCTGAGCTTTAGGGGTGCTTCACGCAGCAATCCTGTCGCCTTCTGAGCTACAGCAGCTGGGCAAGGGGAGGAAGCAAAGCTTGAGGGACAAAGGCAGTGGAAGTGACCAGTGGAAGTGATGGTGCTCTGGGATGCTCTCTGGTGACAGGTCTCCCTGGTGTACTCTGCCAGCGCTGAATACTCCAACTGCGGCGAGAACGAATACTACAACCAGACCACCGGCATGTGCCACGACTGCCCCAAGTGTGAGCCGGGCGAAGAGCCTTACATGGTAATTTCAGCTTCTTTTGCTGGTAGGGGAACATGTATCCAGCACCAAATGCAAAACAAGTGCTTCGTTACATGGTGGTAATATATAGATAGGAGAGAAAATGGGTAAGGACAGAGATGCTTCAGCATCACCACTGCAAGCATGTCATGGGAGCAGGATATCTTGCATGCACGCTAGAAAGCCTTATCCCAGGAACAGCCTGTCAAAAGTGATATTGTAAAAGCTGTAAGGTAAAAGTTTCACACACAGTCTCTGCCAGTCCATTCTCATCTCAGTAGTTATTTAAAATCTGACGCACTGTTCTGGCATGGTGTGATAAATAGGTCAGTCTGGTGTGCTTGATGGCCCCCACACCGAGGATTTAATTTTGCTCTCCCACTAAGACATTTTGGCACTAGAGGAACTTGGATGCTTCTGCAATATTTTAAATTACAGTTCCTAAGTAACCATTTGATTTACAGCAGATAATTGTTGCTTATTAAAAAAATAAATTACTGAAATCCTGTTTGGTTTTAATGGGATAAACATCCTATTGCAAGAATTTCACACAGTTGGTAGTCCTGAACAAGTATGTTTGAATAATAACCAGTTGGTTTTAGTTTTGTTTAATCTGAACGTAATGTTCAGCTGGGACATGTGAGTTCACAGGTTATGAAATCTCATCTGAACATTGCCTTCTGTGCTGTTCCCTCTGGGCTCTCCTAGCATGAAAGCAAGATTGCTGATATCCCTGCGGTAGCCATGCTTCCCCTGTAATCTTCCTCTCTGCTCTTCGATTTTCAGTTCACTTTCTATCTGAGCAGCAGCTGAAATTCACTTCCACGGCTTGCTGGAATATGATATAAATAGCGATGGGGGGCCACTTTGAAGGAGTCCGATGCTCTGGTTCCCCTTTTCCCTGTCCATCACGCAGCATGCTGCATCCTTATATCCTTCCATGGCCTTTTTAGCACAGATGCTAAGGTACAAATGATAGACTTTTTTCCCTTGGTATGACGTTGTGTTGCAAAGCCAAGGGGCCAGGCTATGAACATTTCCTTTCGCTAGAAGCCAGTGTGCAACACAAGCCTGCCTGTCAGTGACTTTGTGTTGTTGCAGACATGTGGATACGGCACCAAAGATGAGGACTATGGCTGCATCCCCTGCCCTTCGGAGAAGTTCTCCAGAGGAGGTTACCAGATATGCAGGAGGCACAAAGACTGTGAGGGGTTTTTCCGAGCCACAGTCTTGACACCTGGTGATCAGGAGAATGATGCCGAGTGCGGTCCTTGTCTCCCAGGGTAAGGACTTAACTGCAGACCTTTGCTCTACCCAAAGCACTGCAAAATACTTTTCTTATGTCAAAATCTCTGACAGCATTTCTTCATGTCCTAGCTGATGGTAGGTACGATACCGGTGAATCGTGCTTTTCAATCTCTGTAAAGCAATACATTTAAATATTTCAAAAGTATCAGTGAACTCAGTAGATCAGAATATATCAGTAATGTTAGGGAAATCTCACTGAAGAAACAACTATTGGGAACAACAAGAAAAACTGAAACTTCTCCTCTCTAGCAGTGGAAAGGGAACAGCTCACGTACCCTAGCACAGGCGTGCAGTGCCATTTTAGACACTGTCAGAAATCCAGCTTGGCCTCCAGCTGTGGTTTCAGAGGGCCACCTTGTAAGTCTCGTATCCTAAGAACAACCTCCATGAAGATGCCATGGATGCCGTGTAGGCTCCATGCTAGCACTACGGTATGTTTAGGTGCATAAAATATCTCTTCTCCAGATGTGACCAGCTGGCAGATTTGTCAGTAGTTGATGGTGTTAGCTAACATAGCTATTAGGTGAGATTTACCAAGGCATTTAGTCTCTTGGGGTCCTTTCTAACCAACAGAAAGGTGCCTTAAGAGCTGCTAATGTGGTGTGTGTGGTGTTGTTCAGAATGAAAACAAATTCCAGGGAAGGTTGAAGGGGCATAAAATAGAGGGGTTTTTATGAAGTCCATCTTTTTAATGGTCTCAAGCTCAGTATAATTTTGATAGCAATGGTGGGAAAGCAATTTCTACATTGAATATGTTAGTAACACATTCCTGACTATATTGCCTTTGAAAGCCTCCAAACCCAAGCATACATTTGCTTTCTCAACACTTTTTTTTGGTAGGGCGAGTAAATACTCTAAAACACAACCTCACCTTACATACCTTTCCAGTTTCTCCCAGTGTGTCTCTGGTTTAGAGAGTAATTCCTACTGACATTTGGCTTTTGTGCAGTTTGCAGATGCTGTATAACCCATACTACTTAGAGGGCAGGAAACCCTGTTAAAGAGGCCCTGCAAGCTTCCAGGTTTATTGTATCAGTGAGCCTGTGTGAAATTTTCACAGTTTACAAATAAAACGAAGGACTTGTCTAGCTGCCAGCCAAACAGACTGATGATGTGATTTGAAAAGAGCTCCCTCTTGACTTCCCCTCATACATCATAAAGAGCGAGAAAGTTAAATAGTGGCCACAGTCACTGTTTTGCAATTTTTGTCGGGACTAATGGGGTCACCCAGGTGGGAGCAGGGTGCTAGCTGAAAATAATCAGCTTGCACAGCTGGCACTTGGGGAGTAATCTCAAAACATCGTGTTTGCACAGGTGTAACCTGCAGCAGAAACTGGCCTGCCCGAGCCTGGCTGAGTGCCGCTCTCTGTGTGACTCTCAGGTCCTGGGATAGTTTGGCAAAGCCAGCAGTTAAGGAGAAACATCCTTGTACTCTGAGCATGAAGACGTGAAATTCTCAGGATAAACTCAGTGCTGACTAAGACAAGCTCTGGAGCTGCCTTGTCTCCCTGCACAACTTAGAGAGAGACCCCAGAGGTTGCTCCTGTGTGATGGTGGGGGAAACGCAGAGCCCCTGCCTCGGGGCAGAGAGCTGGCAAGTGGCGCTGGCTAACCAGCAACCCTTCCCCATTGCCCCAGTGGCACAGGGACAGTCACACGCTTGGCTGACTGGCAGCTGGCAGAGCACTCCCTTCCCTGGCCACTAAACCTCAAAAAGCCCCTGCGTCAACGGGAGGCAAAAAATAAGGTTTCCACTTGCAGAGGGCTGTGCTTCCACAGGGCACTGCAGACCTTCCTAAGGTAACAGTCCACAGTCTGTGATCTATATTTAGGGGCATCTCATCCCTTTGCTATTTTTCACTAGCTCAGTAAAGCAGCCCGAGGAAAAAATGGGGAAAACCATCTTGACCTAAAGTTTTTAGATAAAACATCACTGAACTGGCAGCCTTTTCCCAGTGGCTAAAAGTGCCTTCCTCTGTCAGTTGCCTTAAAACAGGTGCTGGAAAATGATATATTCTTCCTTCTACTTTTTCACTCTTATAATCAGTTTTAGGGAAGAATGAGACCTTTGGTACAAGAGCATGGATCATCCACTGCTTCTCAGTGTACAGGTTCCCTTCCGTACAAAATTGGAATAACACTATTTGTCATGCTCACAAGGAGGATGCAAGACTGTAACCAGGGAAGAACTTAAAGGCTTAGCTCCAAAGCTATGATCCTCAAAACCAAAGTTCAGCTACCAGTGGACTCTGGAGGTATCTAGAGCATCTAACCTCCTGGGACAGTGCTTCATCCTCTACTCTTGCCCAGAAGTTCTTCCATCATGGTAAATAGGACAGGTTAATAATGTGGAAATTCGGTGCAACTCAGCACATTTCCCTCAATGGAATGGTCCATTAGGTGTTCTTGGAGCATGACTGAGACCACAACCAACCATAAGCAGCCACAGCGGGTCAGAGCAAGGGTCTCTAGAGGCTAGCTATCTGTCTTCAGTAGCAGCCCTAAGTGGAAGCCCACAGAGAAGTAAGAACAGGCCAAGTGTACATGACACATATCCCTCATGCTGTCCTAGCACATATTTTCAGCTTGGAGTAAGTCTCTGGCCTCCTCATGAGATGGAATTGCAAAGGGATAATTTTCTTTCCAAATGTATTCAGAGATGCCTCCACTACTGATGCTTCCCCTTTTCAAGAAAGAGGTGGAAACAAATTCATTATTTCATTACTGGGACACTTCTCCACAGTTCATGATGCAAAGAGGTCAGATATTTCCAACATTGCTTTTAAAATCTGGTTCATTGCAAAGTAGCCAGAAACATAAATCTGTTGTTAGTACTTCATAGGGTGAATCATTAATGTTTGCAGCTGCAGAGCTTCCCTCTCACGTGAGTGAACAGTTGCTCGCCATGAGCATCTTCTTCAGTTTTCTTTACACGTCCTCCATCATCCTGCATTGTGTCGAAAACCAAGAAATATTCCACCAGCTTGATTTAATTAACTGTCGGAAGGGTTGTTTGTCTTTCCCAAACCACTGTGGCTGTTAGACTGTGGATCCTAACTGGCCTGTATTTCGCTTTACAGATTTATAAGTATCTTTGGCCTGCCACTCTTTTTTTTTTCCTTTTTGTGGTTTGGCAGACATTTCCTGCTTATTTATTAACTGCTTCACCATCTAACATTACACAGGCCCCCATAAGAGAGGAAAGATGAAGTTTTACTCCTGAGAGAAGGGTAGAGTAGCAGATGGGGCACAAGAGACATTTGAAGGGAAGAATGAGGGTGAATCTTTGAAGCTTTTAAACCCAGTAAGAAAGAAAGGAGAAATCATGTTCAGTTTACCTGCTCTCTGAGGTACTTCCAGCCCTCATTCCCCTCTTGCACCTCTGTGTACTCTATTTCCTGGACCTATATCCCTTATTTGTAGCTGGGGCATTCATTAATGACAAACTGATTTTGATGGACAGTTTCAGCAGTAATTTCCTAACAATGCATAGGTTTTCCAGAAAAAAACATACTGCATGTGCATAGACAGGTACGTAAGAGCAGAAAACAGATTCCCCATTGTGTAAAGTGTTTATCATGTTGAGTACCTGTCTACATAAATGCATTATGAATTTATTCATTTCTTCATTAAAATTTGTAGTGATTTACAAGTGATTTGTAAAGACATATCCGTAACATCATCCATGTATGATTTTGATGTAATTTACTCATTAGCTTTCTTGTGGATCCAGTTCTTGAGTAACCAATTACCTTATTTCAACACTAACTTTATTAGCAGCCCAAAAGTTCAAATCATGAAACCCTTCCCTTCAATCTTTAATTCCACTGTTGGGAACTAACTTATAAACTATACAGCAAGGAATTAAAATAAGCTCAAAAACTGTAAAATCTGATCTGTCTTTCCCTGTAAGTGTGGTGGTATTTGCTGTATTTTTTTATTCTGATTTGGCTCAGATTTGGTTCTAACATTAAGGAAATTATGGTGATTGTGAAGAAAATTAGCCAACCATATCCAACTGGTAGTCTTGCCTGAAAGATTACTACTTCAGAAAATAGCATTTCCTTGTTTTGAAAAACCTTATTTCAGGGCATGCTGTAAACTGCAGCTTGAACTCAGCAGGGAGTATAATGTTGGTTTGGGCAATGATAGTACTTCCTGTCATGTAGGCTTGATGGTTGATTAATTGCCTTTTAGGAGGAAAGGAAGAAGAGAAACACTGTCGCTATTCAGGCAGCTTAAAAAAAAAAAAGACTCACCTTTGCATCAAATTGCTTATAAAAGTTTTTTTAAAACGATTTTATCTCAGTGTAATTGGTTGCTGCTG
>NW_009928824.1:8691-26490 GCF_000696875.1 Nestor notabilis
GAACCATGGTCTGTTTTAGCATATTAATTTACACTGTTTTGCCTCATCTTGCCCTCCATTTCAGTTACTACATGCTGGAAAACAGACCTCGCAACATATACGGGATGGTCTGCTACTCGTGCTTGCTGGCGCCTCCTAACACCAAGGAGTGTAAGTGTTCTGCAGTCTCTATGCGTTTCATCTGGTTTTGACTTGGAATCATCTGGAGGCTCCATATGAAATCTTTTGGCAGTGATTATTTTGTTTGAACAATAATTCCATCTTCAGTAAAGCAATTTCTGCTTCCAACCAGCCTTGCCAACAAAGGGACTAAATGCTGAACATTTGAGGGGGGATCAGAACCTTTGATTTTAGGACCCACTATTGTTCAGTTGCGTTCCAGTTTTCATCTGCTAAGCCATCCCATACAGGACTTATTATGGTTGTTTAACCAGTAGGTACAGGAAGTCACAAATCTGTATTTTTTTTTAGTTGTTTCAGTTCAGCTATGAAAAAAACATGGGACACTTTGTAAATCCTAGTAAAAATGCATCACACCTTTCATATCATAGAATCGTAGAATGGTCTGGGTTGGAAAGGACCTTAAGATCATCTAGTTCCAACCCCCCTGCCATGGGCAGAGACACCTTCCAGTAGACCATGTCAACAAAATGGTCTGTCCAACCTGGCCTTGAAGACTGCCAGGGATGGGGCATTCACCACTTCTTTGGGCAGCCTGTTCCAGTGCCTCAGCACCCTCACAGTAAAGAACTTCTTCCTTATATCTAACCTTAATTTCCCCTGTTTAAGTTTAAACCTGTTACCCCTTGTCCTGTTGCTACAGTCCCCAGTGAATAGTCCCTCTCCAGCATCCTTGTAGGCCCCCTTCAGATACTGGAAGGCTGCTATGAGGTCTCCACACAACTTCTCTTCTCCTTTGGTTTCAAAGTGATGCAAGGGTTGATGATGGCATGTAGTAGCCAGCACTGATGAGAGAGCTAATTCTATAGATTTCATTGGCAAAAGAGGCTGTAGTTTGGTAATTGAAAAACATGTCCATATGAGTGTGTGACACCCCAGCAGTACCAGCAATGTTCACTTGCACACCGCATGTGTGCAATGGCTTACCATCACAGAATCATGGAATAAAATATTGGAAGGGATCTCAAGGATCATCAGGTTCAACCCATCTTGGCAAAGCATTACCTAAGACTAGATGTACCAGCACCGTCTCCAGCCAAATCCTAGAATCACAAAATGGTTAGGGTTGGAAAAGACTTTAAGATCCAGTTCCAATTCCCCTGCCATGGGCAGGGTCACCTTGCACTAGACCAGGTTGCTCAAGGCCGTGTCCAACCTGGCCTTGAATACTGCCAGGGGTAGAGCATTCACAACTTCCTTGGGCAACCCATTCCAGTGCCTCAGCACCCTCATGGTAAAGAAATTCTTCCAATATTAAGTGTCCTGTGTTGGGGAACATCCTCATGCTATGGAGAAGAGGGACAGACACACACCAACACTGTAATGCAGAGGCAACCCCCCTGAAAACTTCTTTCTCCTTTAGGGGTAAAGAAAGCAAGAAAAGAAAAGGAAAACTGAGATTCCCTCTGAATGACCAAATTACTTTGACACCCTCTCAGAGAATCTGGAGCAGGACAGGAGAAAAACTTTCTTTTTTTTAAAAAAACCCAGACAGAAATGGGCAGTCTCCCAGAGAAACCTCCTGCATCTAAACCCAAAATCCTGCCCGTGTTCTCTTCTTCTAAAAGTCTTCATCATGAAAAAGAATTGCAGTATTTGCTGGACTGATTTAAAAGCAGAGGTTGACACAAAAGTCCCTGGGCATTTGTCAGTGTAAGTAAATAGCAATTACTTGGTTCAGATGCTGCTGAACTGTATCGTTGGTGCTCCGTGAGCCACTTCAAAGGAGGATAGGTCACGAGCAGCTACCACCTTTTCTAAAGTGCAAGAGCTCAGATGAGCCAGGGGATAATTACCACCTCACAACCAGGGTGGAGGCATCTCCCTGAACTATCTGCATGCAAAGTGGCTGTCCCATGTACAGCTACGCTTGGCTGCAGAAACCCGCTGGGTCCTGAGATGTGCACTTCTTCCTGAGACAGTGGGAATGGGTGAGGGCAGGGTGAGCGTGATTTTGGTGGGGTAAGGTCTGTATTAGAAGGTGAGGTAAGGGAGTAAGGGAGGACCCAAACGTACAATGTGGGAAGAAGGTGGAGAGACAAGTGAAAATGTGAGGGTAGGGATGATGGTATATGTTAAGAGGATGTGGACACACCTTCTCCTGCATTTGTGCTCAGGCTGGCTGCACCGTTGGTGGGAATACAAATATTCTTGCTGCTAGCCAATAGCCAGAAATGAATCCTTCCTCAGCTCTGAGAGTCTGCCTCAAACTCATGCTGAAATGGGGTTCTAGCAGTATCAGACATGTTGTAGCTTACTGTTTTGGTGAGGAACTACCAGAAGATCTTACGGCTATTACTCAATTCAAAAACCAAATCTTTGTCTTCTATAGGATATCTGGCAGATATGACATATAACATGCTTTGTACTGTAGGAAAGTATGAATTGCATGACTGGTTAACCACATGCAGTTTTTACCCTGACAAACACAAGAATAAATACATATTATTTTGGGGGGGAATTTAGGCAGGTGCATAAACCGAGAAATTGACTGGGTATTAAAGTAGGAGAAATTAGTCTTAGAAAGAGTAAACATTACCATTTTAATCAAGTCTATGAAGCCAACCATTTGATTACAAGTGTTCAAAAAGTGGGAAAGCTTCTTAAAATCCAAATCCCCCAAATCACTAAGCTCAGGTAATTTGGTTTATGATGTCTGAACCTCAGGACCCCATTTGGAATGGCAGCTCCCTAGTACATAGGCAGTAATTTGTACTCCAGATAGAAAATCAGCCTTGCTGCAGGAACTTTTTGAAAGGCTCACTGTTGTTGTGGCAGGCAGCATAAAATCTGGTATTAGCAAATTATCTTTATCACATGTTTCACTGTCATCAGATTTTACCAGGCAGAGCAAAGAAAAAGTGACGTGTCAGTGTTGCACAACTGCATGATTTTTTATGTTTGCAAATCACAAACTCATCCAAGTGCTGCACTCTGAGCACATAACCTTAATGCGAGCGCATGTTTTCTGTCATATGAAGGATAATATCAACTCCTTGGTAGGAATAGTAGCTATATGAAGAATAGCTTCTATATATTGACTGGTTGTCATGAGGGAGGACGCAGAATAAGGACTCCAAATAGTCGCAAAAATCTTCTGTTCCTTTCTTGAGACACCAAAACGGTGCTGAGCAGTATTCAGGAGCCTAAGCCCCATAACTAAAAGGGTGTTTCTCCCCTAAGGCTCTTTTTCTTCAAACACTCCTTCATTCAGCACATCGGTGGAGAAAGGTG
Organism: Nestor notabilis; assembly: GCF_000696875.1. Lineage (NCBI taxonomy): Eukaryota > Metazoa > Chordata > Aves > Psittaciformes > Psittacidae > Nestor > Nestor notabilis. Next base: position 12,106 of record NW_009928824.1, read on the forward strand.
ACCCAATGGCTTGCAAAGAAACAAGGATGGCAAATTACCTAAAAATAGGAACCTGTGCATGAAAAGCTCTGGCTTTGTGCTTCTAGACAGAAAAAATGAGGGCAGATAAACCCTATTTCAGCCCTTCATTGGGTCTGTGACAGTGTCGGAGGACAGCGGTACTCTTCTTAGTGGGGAAGTGCCTGGTCTGCATGTTACAAAGGAGAAGGAAGGAGAGGGAAGTAGTGGGGTGTGCTGCTGCTGCATGGAAACCTGCTCAGAGAATTTGCCTGATGATACATTTTATCTGGCAGAAAAATACTTGGCTTTGATCAAAGGGTAAACAAACAGCTTTCAACTCCAAGAGCCTGCTGTGCAACTTTCATCTCCTACACAGTCAATAAACCTTGAAATGGCTGAGGAAATAAGATGAACACCCCATGCTCCCCCATCTGGAAATATTAGTGTAAAAAGTGAGAACGAAATTCCCTGATGGGCCTGTGTCACCTTTTAAAAGAAATAGCACAAAATGGCACGGAAAAGAGGGGGAGGAGAGGAAGACATTTCACAGAGGCCAAAGATTTAATTGAGGCAAACGTATCACTTGGTCTGAAGGATGGGATCAACAGTGTTCTGCAGTCTAGGAGGAACACCAGGCTTCAGCCACAGCCTGTAAGCAGTGAGCACGTATGGGGAAGGAGCGGTGCATATGTGAGCATATGAATGTGTGTTGAGTAGCAGGAAAGCTGCTTCTTACTGGGAAAAGGGTAAACATGACCATCAAGAGTGCATTTTTTCATATCTTGTGCACTGTGAAACACCAGTGTAAGACTTGTGGCCTCTCAGCATGCAGCTCCCTCAAGTCTACTGTATAGGAGCCTCAGTACTGGTCTGCTAAGCACAGAGGAGCACAATGCCAAAACATCAAAGATGTGAGACCTTCAGCTGTGTATGAAGCAGATCACCAGCCATCAGTACCCCTTGCTGACACAAAACTGTGATAAGATAGCTCTGTAATAAATAACAGCCCTGCAAAAAGTAGGGGAGGCAAGTTTCCAATGCAAATCAAAGAATGAAGGTAACGAGCATCAAACCACTTTAAGAGGTGGCTTCCCACAGTTAATGGTGCTGGATATTCTGTTGACATCTCTGGAACTAGAGTCACTTGAGGCCTCTGACTATTTAGGGTAGTTTTGTTGCGGTTTGAGTTTTGGGTTTTGTTTTGGGTTTTTTTTTGTTTTGGTTTGTTTTGGTTTTGTTATATTCAATGTAAAAATACATGCAAGACACAAGATGTAAACCTACATGGAGCTTCTCCAGCAGAGAGTACAGTTACTGCTGGAAGAGCAGTAACTCTTTTAGCAGCTGCAACTCTCCATCAATTTATGTATATTAACTCTTCAAACTTTGATATTTGCCATTCCAGTGCAAAAATTAGAGAGGAAAACAAAATCAAAACGCTCTACAAAAACTTGAAGAACATTTACTTTGAAGTTGTATTTACACAATTACATGAAATATGCAAATTCTTTTCACTCACAGATTATTGATCTAGAGAAATTTGGCAATTGATTTAGGGTCCTCTTTCTAATCTACCATATATATTCATCAGTGTGCATGGGCACAAAATACCGTTATTTCCTCACACCTTTTTTGCTGGTTGTATATATGAAAACAGATGCAATAGTCAACCTGTGTAAGATTTTAAGTCTAAAACCTACCAATAAGAGCTTAGGAAAATTAAAAAGAAGAAAGAATACCACCAGAGGAAAATATACATAATCAAGTTATTTGCTAATTACCAGAGAACAAATGGCATCTAGAAACAGAAAAGATCATTTTTCTTATTGTATCTTTAGAACTTCAGAACAATTAGAGAGATGAGATGGAACAATTCACTAAGAGGCTGATGGCTTCGTGTGACAAGCTGAAATCAGGGGGTCCTGTCCATCCCTGTGCACTGAAGACCAAGAACTCAGCCTCCCTAGTTGAAGTGCCTAACACAAACAAGCCTAATGCCAAAACCACTTGTATTAGTGAAAAATAATTCTTTCAGAGATTTTTATTTTAACTCTCCATTCTTTGTAATATCACTAATTTTCTTTCCTTGCCAGTTTTGTCCTTTTATAATATGATCAACATCAGGATGTTTTTCCCCTTCTGTTTCAAATTACACTTACAAATGAATAGGCTTGTTAGCTGGAGCTAACAAACGTTTCATTTTGGAGTTGTTTGATCTCTGAACACCCCATCCCTCCTCACATGTGGAATGGGAGAAATGTTGAAGGCAGTGCTTTATTGTTCACTGGTGGTGTGATCTAATTCTCATTCCCTTAGGGTTTGTCTGTATTAGGAAAGGAACCTGATCTTAGGACAAAATTGGCCGGCCGCAGCCATAAACCTTCAAGGGGAGGGGTCTGAGAAGCAAATACAGGGTTTGCTGTTTTCAACTGCTGGGAAAGCTGTGCCCAGGTATCACTTGGGAGGGGATCTGGTCCCAGTGCAGTTCTCCTGGAAGAAAACTCCAATGACTTTGATGTTTTCACCTGTGCTGGAGCTGCAGCTCCCACAGTGAGCACCACCCCCCACCCATAGGAGATGCTGCACATCTTCAGCATTGCTTTGCTCAGGCTCATGAGCTGCAAAACCTGCAGAGCTGCAGCTTTCTACCACCGGTACAGGCTGGACACCAAGGTGCAGGGAGAATGGGCTCCTTGAAGATCCATTCTCTTCCTTCTGATGCTCTGAAGTCACCGTAGTAAGATTTGAATGGCAGTTATCTCCTTGGTGTTGCACAGAGAAAGAGGTGGTAACACTGCATCCCTGGACATAGGCTTAGCTCAGGAAGCGTGTTCCTATGGCTTTCCAGTACTGTGCAATGATTACAGCTCCCAGTGAATCACAGAATCACTGAAAGGTTTGGATTGGAAGGAACCTTAAAGATCATCCAGTTCCAATCCCCCTGCCACAGGCAGGGACACCTTCCAATAGACCACGGTGCTCAAAGCCCCGTCCAGCCTGGCCTTGAACACTGCCAGGGATGGGGCAGCCACAGCTTCTCTGGGCAACGTGTGCCAGGGCCTCAGCACCCGCACAAGGAAGAGCTTCTTCCCAATGTCTAATCTAAACCTCCCCTCTGTCAGTTTAAAGCCATTCCCCCTTGTCCTGTCACTACATGCCCTTGTAAAAAGTCCCTCTCCAGATTGCAAATAAGTTGTCAGACTAAGGCCACATGGCCTATAATTGTCATCACTTCCCTGCCCCAGCAAAATAGGAGGAGAGAGAAATGAAACAGTTAAAGACATTACAGAGAGCACAGCAACATAAAATATTTCCTTTTATATGTCTGAACAGTAGTGGTTACTTACAGCGAGAATGACCAGGTCAAATATAAAAGTCCAGGGGGAATTTTGCCATTACCATTTTTAGGAGTTTCAGTCTCAGGAATTAATTGACTTCATTTTCTTCCTGCTTTAATAACTACCCACACCAACTGAAGTATCTACCTGGAAACATATGGGTAACTTGTCTTAATCTCTTATGTATGTCCCCTGAAAATAAAAGATAGCGAAACAAAGAGCAGTCAGGCAATCATCCATTGTCAAGGATATGCTCTGTTATTAGTGATGTACAGTATTTTTGGAGTTGGTTATTGTTTGATTACTGAAGTCATATGTAGACACCTTACAGAGTGGCTTGGCTTTGACTGCTGCTTCAGCTTCCATGGCTTTTCAAGTGCACAGGGTTTCCATTTGAAGTGTTGTTTCTGGAAATTTTAAACCAAACCTTTCATGTGAATACCCGAATACAGATTTACATTAATTTGAAAACTCTGACCTCTGCTTTCTACATGTCTAGGTCTTATTTACAACTAGGTTTAGTTATAATCCAGATTTTTATTATTTTGTCAGCCATAAACTGTCTACCTTTATTGAATTTCAACTCAATATAATTTATTTTTCACCTCATATTCCAAGCTGCTGGTTATTTATTTGTATGTGTGCTTTATCTTGCTTCTCCCCTGTAAAACAGTCTCAATGATGGTGCTTAATCTTGGCTGGCAGTAGCAAGCGTGCACTGCCAATCATAACTGGAGCACGGCTGTGAGAAGCGAGATGCACTGGGAGAAAGCAAGCTGTACTCAACGGCAAGAAACAGATACATATATACAAAAAGACATTGTTAAAACACTTCTTTTTTCAGGATCACTCTGATGATAGTCTGTTGTATACACACTTTACGTATTTTTATAATATGTTATTAAGTACTAAATAAACTTCAAGAAAAGCTGTTGCTTGCTATGAGCAGCAGTCCTTTGCATGGACCAGTAAGCTGACACCCACAGCAACATATGTCAGGAGCACATATGGTCTCCTACTGCACCAGATTTTATTCACTCACAAACACTTGCATGGGGGCATGTTGGTAAAACCTCCCCTCCCTGCGCCCTTCTCCTCTCACATATCTGGTAGTTTTGTTTGTCACTTCTTATTCTGTCTTGAGATACATGAACCACTATAGTAGTGCTGTTACATAAAGCAGAAAGGTTCTTTGAAACAAACAGCCAACGATATTTTATTGCCCAGCATTTGTTCACTATGAGGACAAAAAGCTGGCTGCATGGCAATTTAAGTTAAAGCTATTTTTTGAGTTAAAACCCCCAAACATTCAAATGTAAATACAAATTCAATTGTTCTTTTAAATAATAACTGTGGGCTTTTTAAAGAAACTGTATTTAGTCTCCAAGAAAGTTATAACTAAACTACAATTTTTTAATAAAAGCATTTATAACGCAAAAGCTCGCCAACCTTCAGTAATAAACTTCTTTCCTAATGTCCTTATCACATTTCTACAATATTACTTTCAGATGTCTAGGAATACAAAGCACTCTTTTGCACAACTATATTACAGCCATCAGTCTTTTTTTTATGGTTAAAGTAGAGTTGTTTCCATATGTTGTGCCATAGCACCTTAGGATGTCTCTGACTGAGCTGTATCTAAGTCTTTATAGATTATGTAAGTGCCATCTATATTGGAACCAGAATTAATAACGTGATCGGGATGCAAGACTGGATGTGCACAGGAACTGACTGACATTGCAGTCATGGTGTAGTACTGGGCTGGGAAAAAGCAGCAGCTCCGAGTTCTGTTTCTTTTTACTCACACAAAACCGATATGAACTGAACTTTTGCAGAAGCTGGCAGTTTTTGTTCCTCTTGTAGTGCAGGTGTACGAGTTGGCACTTTCTTCTAAGCCACATCTAAAGAAAAACATTGGCTCATAATGAATATGCCAAATTATTAAATTTGATAATAGGTTTAAAATATGCATAATGAGTAACTCCCACCTAGGCATATGAAAAAGGCCATCACGTTCTAGCATCAGCCTTGATTTTGCCACAACAGGCTCTACAGAGCAAACGAGGTGGCCCCATTCCCATGCAAAGAAAATTCTGCACGTAGGCTCTGGAGCTAAAGGTGTACACTCTTGTGCACAGGAGAGGTTTGTGCGTGTGTGCACAGCGTGGGCAACATGCTGTATCCTGATGTGGGGTAGAGATGGGTAAAGGGTGACAATGATGCTGAATAAGAATGAGTGACCTTCCTTATTACCATTCCTAAGCTACCCACTGCAGTGAGACTTCCTACCTTGGAAGGCTCTATATCCTTCCACAGACAAGTGAATCACAGAATGACAGAATGGTTTGCATTAGAAGGGACCTTAAAGATCATCTAGTTCCAACCCCCCTGCCATGGTCAGGGACACCTTCCACTAGACCAGGTTGCTCAAAGCCCCATCCAACCTGGCCTTGAACACTGCCAGGGATGGGGAAGTAAAGATATGAAAAATATGATGTTAATAATACAAATGATTGAAAGATTGATTGGGCAGAAATACTTCAATGACTACATATTTCAGATGAAGGAAAAGAGAGAGAGGAAAGTTTGATAAAACTTGCTTATGGAGGAGACGAGCTGAAGCTTGTTAGATAAACTCCATGCAGACAAAGCAGCACAGCTTGCCTGTGTTAACTGAAAGGCAGAGTAAGAAAAGCTATTGTGGACTTGTTGCAGCTTGCAAGGACTGCATGGAATTACAATTGGCTGTAATTGGGTTTGCCAGGGGGACTGCAAGAATAGGCGTAAACCTGGTAGCTGTGGACATGAAAGAAAGTATCTGGCTACAGCACTGGCCATTTACTGAATTTCGTCTGTTGTCCAACCATAATTAGTAGATACAGAGGTTGAGATCAGGATGATTCACTCCAGTTTTGTGAAGAATTGCTGAAATTTAACAAATTACCTGTCTTTGGTCCCCACTCCATGCAGATGACCTCTTCATCTACTGATACATAGATGGTCTACTGCTGTATTGTAGTTTCTGAAGCTCATTACTAATTCTTAGAAGGAAGTCTGTAACAGAGAAGGGACCAGAGGCAAGACTTACATCATCTCCCTGTCATTTACATAGTATGAAAAGCATCTGAATTAACAAATTAGTGTATTTAAAACTTTATAAAAACACTTCTTCAGTTTGAAAAAAAAAAAAAAATATAATAAATTAATCCATTTCCTTCCAACAAGTGAGGTTTGAAAGAAGTTTTACCATTGTTAAAGAAAATTCCTTTTGAAGACATCTGCAACTCATACTTTGCAGCCACTTCAAGTGTACATTTCTCATTCACTACATGTATCCGTGTTTTATGTTAGGTACTACTTTCTTTTTTCTTTTTTTTCTTTTTGAGAAAACATTTCTCTTAATTTGAAGAACGTGTACGTTGCTTTGTTCTTAACCATGGAACGTTTCTCAGACCATTCCAGACCGCTTAATTTCCTGTCAAGTTTACCTGGTGGGTTTAATTTCTCAGAATATTTACTAGGTCAAAAGAATGGCATGGTTGGTTCTCAGCTACTCTAGTTACCAGACTAGCTTGTGGAGCTTAGTGCTGTGTGCACCTTACCAGATGACTGAGAAAACCTTTTGCCTTTAGGTCTGCTGAACTTAATTACCACTGGACTTTTTCCATAGGCAGCTAATACGAAGCAGGAGGGATTTCATGCCCTTTCCAAGCCAGAAGATGTTTTTCAGTGTCTCTTGATAGTAGCTGTTTGCATTACCTGCTCACCAATGATACTAAAGTTTACTTAAGAATTAAGAGAATGTTTTCTCCCAACCTTAATGTTTTTATTCTATTTTGGAATGCTATGCCAACACCATCCTGTCTGAGAGCATTCTCATCAACAGCCTTATTCCCAATAATACGCAATATTGTCAGATATGTTAATTTATGACTTGCTTTACTGCTTTGAAGACTTGGTGTATGACACCATCTGAAAAATTAATACTGACCTTCAAAATTAACTGTAGAATTTAGACATGGAAACCCATGTTGAGCAACCTCACTCCTCTCCCAGCATGAAGTTCTTCGTTTTACTACTTTTGCGGCTTTCCCCCTTCCCCAGAATGTAGACTTGTACTGACAGGGAGAAGAATCGTAAGAAATGTAATGCCTGGATAGAATGCAGGAAATCCTAACATTCCCTTTTATGATCGAACAGCTCCATGGAACAGAAAGGCATTCAGCACTATTACTTGTCACCCTCCCTGTGTTTTCCTGTGGGGTCATGAGGGTTTGCATACCATCAGAGCTTCACACTGATCCTGCTAGTGAAGGATGCTTGTGGGAAGCACTAATTTGATGACTTTACCAGCTGGGACTTGGGGTCTGCAGCTGCAAATCATGGAGTCTGGGTTGTGAACAGTTTGAGTCATCAGCTGGATCCCAGAAAACTTTCTGCTGCCCAGGACAGATCTGTAATATGGAAATCCATGTATGACAGTTGGCCCTGCCTGTGTCAGGAGATGCTTGGGTTTCTTCTAAGTTCACAACTGTTCAGGAGCTTTGACTTCTTCCACTCCCTTTAGATGCTATGCAAAATGTAGTCTGTAACACAATTATTTTCAACATGCCAGAAATGCATATTGGGATTAGTGCCATTTCAGAAAGTGGCAGATTCATGGGTTCTTTGCTAAAGCGTGGGAAATGCAAGCAAGCGAAGTAAAGGCTTTTTGTTTACTTGGGCCAAGATATTCCTTTGACTGGACAAAGTAACCATGGAAGTTTACGGCATTTCTGTTTATATCGCAGGTGCAGGGGCTACCTCTGGCATTTCAGCCATTTTCCCGAGTACCTCTGGCACCAGCACTTTCTCACCTTACCAGCATGCTCACAAAGGTAAGAATGCATTCACAAATGTAATTTAGCAGCTGCTTGTTTTAAAAATGGCATTAAAAAAGTGCAGCCAAACCCAAAATACCTACTGTGAATTTCATTGCCACTATTTCCAGTTTTCTAAAACTGCTACTAAAAATAATCCAGAATGAATTTTTATTTCTTGGTTAATCAACACTGCTGTTTAAATCAGGTGAACTTAAAATGGGTTTGAACTGCACTCAGTAATGCCAGCAATAAATTTAGCTCATCATTTGTAGCCTACAGAGATGGCACTATGCCTCAGCAAACCTTAGCTTACACTAGTAAAAACAATTTAATGCACAAATATGGCCGGCCTCGTATTGAGCTAACATGAACAGTTTTACAGCATGAGGTTGGAACTAGATGATCTTCTACATGTGCATTGTGTTCTCCTTTTTACTGCAAAGCTTTTGAAGCAGCCATAGTTACCAACAGTAGTTTTAGGTCTCATCCCATTTGCTTATGTACTTTTTATTTTTTCTTTCCAATGTCCTTTCCCAGCTTACAGTGTAGGAAAGCTGCTACTCTTGCTTACATATAGCTTCCTCTAATATTAGCAGACAATATAATTTCCTGTATCTTTCTATCTTATAGACCGTGCCATCAACTTTCTTAAATGAATACTGTTAACTGGAACTGGCTAGTGCAGTATAAATGTTTCAATTTTGAAAAGCTCTTTGCCTTTCAAATGTAAAACAAGGTTTTTCAATGCTTAACAAGTAAAATGTAAGTGTAGAGCAGACCACAATTGTTAACTGTTCTCTGATCCTAACAGTTGCTCCTTTATGAAAATATTTGTTTCAGGAGATCTTTCAGGACAAGGACATCTGGCTACAGCTCTTATAATTGCAATGTCTACCATCTTCATAATGGCTATTGCCATTGTCCTCATCATCATGTTTTATATTGTGAAAACAAAACCGTCTGCTCAAGGTAATTGTTCAGCACATAAAATTTTAGCTGCAAATGCTATTTTTGGATAGCTTCTGAGAATAATGTTATATTTTTATATTCTAGCCTGTTGCAAGAGCCATTCGGTAAAAAATGTCGAAGCGCAGGCTAACACACAAGAAGAGAAGAAAGAAGTGCAAGGTATAAGTTGCTTTAGTTTTGCTTTTTCTGTCCAAGGCAACACTGGGCTTAAATACTCTTAATGCATTTCTCTCAATTACAATTTCTCCTTTGAACTGTATAAAATACACATCAGTTTACTAAAGAATTATGTATGATAGTTTTTGTACTTCCAGCATGTCACTTAATCCTCCGATAGCAATTAAAAACATGGCAGAGAGATTTATGTTTGCAGTAAGGTTACGAGCAGAACCAGCTCCTGAGAAAAAACACTGCTTTGGAAACTCATTGCCAATTTAAATTTCTCTGGTTGTTGATCTACAGATAATGTTGTGATATTCTCTGAGAAAGAAGAGTTTGAGAAACTTACAGCAACTCCAGCTAAGACTGTTAAAAGGTGGGTAAAAGATAAATGTACTTTCAGTTTAACTGAAGTGGGTGAGGGACATAGTCGCCATTCATCCTGGTACAGAGGAATACCTGAAGAACAAATTAGATGGGTATGCTGGTAGCTTGCTGCAGCAGGGAAGAGACTAGATGCCTTAGTAGTTTTTTCCCTCTCTGGTTTCTAGGAGAGGATGACAGCTGTTACCAAACAGAAACCTGTGTCCTCTCCACTCCCTCTGTGACCAGTTCATCAGCTCTTGGGCTTCCACCTCCTGTTTGGAGTGGTCTGCCTTTGGGACTTGAGGGCTGTTCTCCCATACATGCCCTTAGTAAGGTTCCCCTTCGCTTTTAGGCAAGAAGAGTAAAAATAGCTGCTCCAGGCCTTAAGGAAACTCCTTGGTGTGATAATTTTCCTCACCTAGAGTCTGCCTGGCAGCCAGCCCTGCCCAGGTAACATGATTAAGGTGGACTAAACACTGTCCTTAGCTGGAAAATCCCTCTGTAAGAGAATTCTTGCAAGCTATGTGTGATTTGATGGGCATTACACATATACCCTGGGCAGGTGAATGCAGTTACCTTCACAGGATTTCGGAGGAAAGGTGTTTTAGAAAATGGAAGCCACTTTTATTCCATTACTCTAGGATAGCAAAAAGGAGACGATCAGAGTAAACCTATGAATGGCTTCACTAAGATAACTATAACCTTCATTTTACAGTGAAAATGACGCATCGTCTGAGAACGAACGACTTTTAAGCCGTAGTATGGATAGTGATGAAGAAGCTGCAGTTGACAAGCAAGGGACTCCAGAGAGATGCTTGTTATCTTTAGTGCATTTGGCCAGAGATAAGTCTTCTACAAGCAATAAATCAACTGGGGTAAGTCTGTTTTGAGATTTGAATTTGAGAGAATTTCTCTGCGTTGTTTTATTTTGTTTTAAGAAAACAATATACAAAGTATCACCCCCCAAAAAGCATTATCGTGCAGACCAGGCTAATTTACAAGAGCTTCTCCAGAAAAATTTAGTATGGAATCTCGTTTATGTAGTGGCATATAAGTACATATATACTGTTCAGGGTTGAAAACACAAATTACTTACAGGAGTAGTAACTGGTTTTTTTAGTATTATATTTTATAGTGTACAGGAAGAAAAACCAGGTAACAGCAACCCCTCCTGGTATACCTAATGCTGCTATAACTAACCCTGATGATACGTTTACCACAGAAAATCCAAGACAGAAAAATAATGTAGTAGTATGGCCGGATTCATACCACAGGATAGCATCTGAGCACCTTGACCCAGAAGCATCAGTATTTCCATGGCACAGACTTTTCAATAATACCTAGTGTTGTGCTTAGCTTTTGAAGAACACACACGTGTTTTGAAGGTCACGCCTGTGCTCTGAAGGACACTATAAAGCCACTGTTTGTTTTGATGTGGAAGGCCTTCACTTCTTCCTGCTGTGCGTGTACTGCTCAGAGCAGTTTATCTCACTTGGAGTATTTCAAGGCATAGTTAAGGCTACACCTCTCACACACAACTTTTTAGTTTATATTATCACGAAACTATCCTTAAAAAGAAGCTGTCTGCTCAGATATTTTTTGTGGTTTTAGTACTTCAAAAGTAATTTGTAAATGGTAATAGCAAGAACAAAATCACATCGTTAATATCGATCATTAGATATCCTTTAAGGATAAAAAAGTTTGAAAATGCATATTTTAATGTTTACATCTTTTAAATTGTTGGGGTTGTTCAGCTCAAACTTTCCAAAATAGCTATTTTTCAGCTAACATCTGACACACAAAGTCTCAACAAAAAAGAGATGTTTTGATAGTTCTAGACACTTACAACCATCTGAAAATAACTTACTACTCCCATGCTCGCCTTTTAAAATTTAGTTTTGTGATATCTTTCTAAATACTCAACTTCATCCTATTTCTGTATGCACTGGCTTGAACCTGGATAATATGAATTGGGTAGGCATGAAATCAGAACATTTAATATGTGTGACTTACCTTCTAAAGACCATATGTAATAGATCCATTCTCTAGAGTGGTTTGGATAGCCAGCTCAAAAGACATCTGAATCATGAATTATTTCTTCCAGACCCTCCACTCTAACATAATTCTCATGGACTGAAGCCTCCTGACAAGGCTGAAGACAACCTTTCAATAAAAGTGCAGGTTGCATCAAGATCCTCTGCTCCATACCTAAGATTTCCCCATGAAGCCAGTTGCCAGAAGTTAGAAGTAATTCGCTTCAGGCTAGAGATACTGGATAAGGGTGAAGAAAGTTAAGAGGCTTGCTCTTAACCAAGTCTGCTGCTTCCTTGTTAAAACAAAAACCATTATAGGGTGAGCTACCATCACCCTATAGAACATCAGGCTGTTGTTTGCTTTCAGCATAACGTTTTCAAATCCCCCATCTTCTGGTGTTGGTGAAAAGAGCATCTTGAATAATTCTGCATGGGCGTGGAATCATTTAATCTCCCTCACTGCCCTAAAAATTACAGGAAAATGAAAAGAATAGTTTGCTTAAGAGGAGTTTTAATAAATCCCATTAAAAGAAAATTTCTTGTTTACAAGGTTCTAAAACAGCTAATCCAAGCCTATAATAGCAGGACAACTGATTAAGCACATGTAAATTATACCAAGAATATGTGAACAACAATCATTGTTTGCACTGCATTGCCCTGCAATACAACACACTTGCACAGCATGTGTGCCTGTGGGACAGGCTTTAGGTGGAGCAGCCACTTTGTGGTCTCCAGCTGCCAAGTCTATTAAACCAAGTCATTGATGTGCCTTTAGAGCCCAAATAAAATGAGGGAAAATTTCCGCAAAACAGAATACTGAAAGCAGAGGTTTTTTCTTCTAGCCCTGTGTGCAGTGAAAAGTGGCAAATCTGCGGAGATAATGCTAGAGTCCTATCAAAAAGACAGCTTTTCAGAAAGCTCAGTCCTAATGAGAGCTGGCAGAGGGATGACAATTCCAGTCCCTGAGAACTCGTGACATTTTGACATTTGTTTTCACTCCACATGGAATCCAAAGTCAAACCTTCAGCATATTTTTGCTAAATGAAACTGTATCAAAATGTCTGTTTTCAGCTTGGAAAATGTCAGGTTTTCAGTCCAAGTGTCTTTTGTGTCAAAAATGACTAGAGCACCCTGGACCTCAGATTCCCCCTGTCCAAAGCGACACTGATTTATTTTATTTTTTTCCCTAAGTGTAAAATGTTTCAGATTTCACCAGGCAATATATCACAAAAGAAAATACAGTTCATTAGTAATACACTAAGCAGTTCTACATCAAAAGACAGAAAGGAAGATCCCCTCCTCTACAGTCCTTTTAGATTGCTGGAAGAGGGAAATTTTAATCTGAATTTAATTCCCTGTGGCCAGTCCTGTCCTGGTTTACCTGGAGAACCCCACAGTAATTGTGTGTATGTGTGGTACTGGATTTGTCCTCATTGTCAGGAGTTTGCTTCAGTCTAAAAGAGAAAAAAAAAAGTATAAATTCTTGGAGCAGAAAAGTAATTGATCTAAAAAGGGACTAGAAGATGGAAAGAAAGATCTCTAGCAGTGGAAATGGAAATCAGAACAAGGTTTATGCTTCATGGAATAACTGGTGTGTCCTTTTCTTTGTGACTTCAAAAGGCACCCTTGAGGACATAATGTGGTAGCCCTTAGCACCCTGAAATGAAGAATTTCCACAGGTTTTCCACTGCTCTCTGCTAATTGTTTACTCCCATGACTGAAAAATTAATAAAACAAATCTCTTCTCCTTTAGATCCAAAGTCGAAGGAAAAAGATACTTGACGTGTACGCAAATGTATGCGACGTTGCAGAAGGTGAGTGTTCAAAACTTGCACCTCTACTAACAGCACACAATTAGATCACAAGTGTTTGCTACAAAACAAGAAAGGCTTCTGCCTTCCTATGGAAAGTAGAAAGTCCCAATTCAGAGAAGATACTCTGTAGGCAGATCTGTAGTCCCCTGCCAGGAAGCCTCATGGTGCCCTGACCCCAGAGCTGTCCAGGCTGGGCTTGGGCTGGAGCACACCATGGCTTCTCTCCAGGCGTGTGCGTGAGCTTCCTTCCTATGGAGAGCAGGAAGGGTAGCGTTGGGTCGTGTTGGGACATGCACACACAGACCCAAGTAGTGCAAAAGCACTCTTGCATTCCCCATCTAGAGGAAACCTGTTTGATTTATTTGTTTAGTTCCTTGGATAACAGATAGGAACTAGTTCCAAATACAAAAGCGTAATTTGGGGAGGGTCAGGACTGAGGGTAAGACACAAGTCTCGACCTACTCCTCTAATGCTGTCCCACCTTTCACAACAAAAAGTGGAGTTTCCAAGTTTTAAGTGGTTTAACCCTCTTTTAGCACTTGACTACCTGAACTGTTTTGGCAGAGAGACATGAATCAATTTCCCAGCAGAACAGGAGAAACGACTGTATTTACTTCACACACACACACTTTGTGTGCACGTGCGCATCTGAGCTTTCTGTGGTTCAGGGAGCTCTGTCTCCCACCAAATTACTGCTGTTGAGTATGAAGCAGGAAACTACAGAAGCATAAGACTGGGTTTGGAAAAATGCTGTAGCTGATTCTCTCCTCTATTCTGTGACCACGAATACATAGAAAATATGCCCAGGAAAAGAATAACTTTTTCCCTACCGGATGAATCTTAA
>NW_009928824.1:26521-38681 GCF_000696875.1 Nestor notabilis
ATCCTCTCTAGAGACTCAGTGATAGTAATGACAATCAAGCACTAGCTATGCTTGCAAGCATCTTGGCACCATTGCTTCACCTCACTCCTCACATTCCTACAAGGGCAACTTCCAATTACAGAAACGTTACAGCAGCTAGTGGTGACAGACTCAGTGAAAGGTCGGAGCTGTCTCTCGAGCTCAAACACTGTGCCTTGATGTGCAGAGGTGTATTAATGGAGCTGCTCACTAGGGATTATGACTGCAATGTATTTAGTTTCTAACAGCTAGTAAATTGTTGAAGGAAGGGGCAGTGCTATGGGAATTCATACAACCCATTGAATATTTCTTTCCCAGACAACTTTTTACTCTAATTATTGTACCCTACTGTCCCCAGGAAGAATTGATTTGGTAATACACAGTAATAACTTTGGAGCTAGAAATACCTATCATGGACTATAGCTGTACTTACAGCTAACAGTATATACTGTAGTACATAAATGTCTTGGATAGTCTAGACTTGAGCACAGAGCCATCTGACAATAAACGCCTCCGACTGCAGGTCTGAGCCCAACGGAGCTGCCATTTGATTGCCTGGAGAAGACCAGCCGAATGCTCAGCTCGACCTACAACACAGAAAAAGCCATAGTGAAAACATGGCGCCACCTTGCTGAAAGCTTTGGACTGAAAAGAGATGAGATCGGTGGTATGACAGACGGCATGCAGCTCTTTGATCGCATCAGCACAGCAGGTTACAGCATCCCAGAACTGCTAACCAAACTGGTGCAAATCGAGCGGTTGGATGCGGTCGAATCCTTGTGTGCGGATATTCTGGAGTGGGCACAAGCAATGCCTGCTCCTGAGCCAGCAGGGACATCCTGACATGCCTGCCTGGGAGCCGGGCTTCCACATCACCCACAAGAACCATGACTCCAGTGAGCACCACGTCAAAGACTCTGGACAAGAGACCATTGACGTTTCTTCTACGTAATTGTTCCTGATAACCAACAGGAAGTGCTTCTCTCTGGCTTCTAAAAGAAGTGAAGTTACACATCTACCAAAACAAGAGCAGAAATCTCCCAAGAAGCTTGGTATGAAACACGTCAATAAACAAAATGATTATGCTAAACAGTCACTGGTAAGTGGACACACGAACATCCATTTTGCAGTCTGTGTATAAATGCAGATAACCCTGCTGACACCCTCTCTACCTGGCCTTCAAGAGAGGCATTGAATTACTCTCTGAAAATATTCCAGTCTCTTAGGATTTCATTCAACGCTTTAATAGTTACGGTCAAAAGCAGTACCACAGCTAAAGTGTCAATTAATACACATGAGGCACATACATACATTTCTATCGGCTCTAACATATTCAGTATATAACCAGTTTCATTTTCTATACTTAGTATGGGTTTGTTTAACCTAGAAGAGTATGCACAGGTGTACATACACAGTCCTCGGATTAATTTACTATATGAAAAAAGAGTGTAACATAATTTACAGATTGAAGTGCTTCAAAATGCTGTACATAATGCACATCAATGCACATTTGGTCCATACTGACATTTCAGAAATTGTAAATTCCATTTGCTGACTTGCTGAGGACAAGCCGGTTTCTGGGCAGTAAAAGTTGGCGGTCACTCCTTGTAAGCTGAGAGTAACAAGTACTCCTTTTCCTTGCCATTACAAAAAAAGAAGCAACCAAACCAGCTTATTGACTACCATGAAAAATATATTTTTCCAGTAAATTATATTTCAAGCAGAGGAATTTCAGACAACAGTGGTGCACGTTTGACACTAAGAACAAAACCAGTAGACTTCTCTAGGGACAACTGAATGCAGAGGTGTTTTTTAAATGCTATACTCTTGTAAGCATAGACCATGAGCACAGAATCCACAGATGAAAAACAACCTCTCTGGAAGGTAAAGCATTGCTGTGAGTTTGCGTACTGAAAAAGTTGACCTATTTTTTGACTTTTAACTGATCTCTGATTTTCACCACTGAAAGTTCTCTGAAACTTGTTCAGACCACAAATCAGTAGCTGTTACCAAACCTATTTGCTTAATTTATAGCTAAAATGAGTGATGACGCATTTCAACAAGTGCAACCACTAAATTAAGACTCATGTCAGTTACAGAGCAATATTTTAAAATTCCAAGATTCATGACTGAATGAAATGTTATAAAAAATATTAACTATTACCCTGAAGTGAACGACCAGTATTCCCTCAGTTAGTAACTAGATTTTATCTATGATACTATCATAATTGTGCAGAACATTATCTTTATATCACCCTTTAACATCTATATTTAGTATCTTCTCAGCACTCGATTTGTATAGCAGAGGAAGTACATACTGCAACATAAAACCTATCCCTCTCATTATTCCTCTTTCACCATTTCTTTTGTATCGTAACACACTCTTCATTACTTTGCATATGTCAAATTTGATGAGAATTTTGACTTTAAATGAAGCAACACAATGCATTTATTTAAACATTTGATTAGCTCATTGATGTTTAATTTACGGGTGAAATTTCTGATGTCTTGAAATCAATGACAAATTCATATAGATTTCAACAGGCTTCAGTGAGATTTCTAGATCAGCTGACAGCTCAGCAATCTTCAACAAGATTTACAAGACCCTGAATTTGCAGCATGCTACTATTGCTACTAGAAAAACAAAAGGGAAACACCCCACCCCACCCCCCCCAAAAAAAAAATAATGGTAAAGATTTTATTTTCCTTGTGCCAGTGTGTAACTACAGTGTTATTCAGTGGACTGCCTCCTATAGTTCACGTGTCATTTATAAATACACATCATTTATTTGTTCAGAAGAAGCTACGGGAATCCTCTTTTTTGTGTTTATTGGGCCGTGAAAAGTTAGGGTCTTGAAATTGATGGTGCCAATGTGAACACAGACTATTTAACATTATTTTATTTAGTATACAGTATTTTTATTGTTACACAAAAGATGTACAGGAATGAAAAAACTTCCTGTAGATCTTGCCAAAGCTTACTTTCTAATAATTTTGTTTAATGCTGTATATATAACTTATTATATTGTAAAGTATGAACATAAAATATGCTAATAAAAGAAAGAGGTCGAACATAGTTGCATTAGCCATTTCTTTGATTAAATCATATATTGCCTTATAATTCTGTAATTAAATGAGTTTGCCAAGGGCTAGTAGGCACATTCCTGTGGTACAGGAGCGTCTAGGTAACATATGTGAAGGAATCTTTGCATTCCTGTAGGATACTGCTTCTCTGCATCACACTTTGGAATCTTTTGAAGCAGAAACCATTTTGCCAATGCAGTTTTGATTAAAAATTTCACCTTGTATTATGACAATGCCAAACCCCCGGCAACTCCATTAAGAAACTGTAAGTTATTATATATGTACCAAGGGCCGGTACAGACTGTAAGACCGGTGAGTAATCTCACAGTAGCAATACTCTCTCATTAACGCATTTTCATTTTGCATTCCAAAATTAGCAGTACTACACCACATTATCAGGGATCATAACTGGAAGCTTTCACAGCATGACAGGATAATTGTGTTCATCCAATCTCAGGCTGCACTCATGAGACAGCCAGCAGAACCGTCAGCTTCTAGAAAAACAGAGCACCAAGTTGCATTTCTCCCAAACCCTTGTGACTAAGCTAAGACTTGCATAGTATTTCATAGAGATCAAACATTTTCCAAATGGATAAAACACTGTCCTACTTTAAAAACAGTTTGTGAGTTTGTTTATTCAGGTACATTTGTTGGTTTCAGCATGATGAATGCGTTCTTATTCCATTAAAAGAACAAGAACATTAACATTAAAGGAGAGAAAGGTTCCAGAAACCTCAACAAAAGCTTTGAGTTTCACAGATGGCTGGGAGGAACTGATGTTCCGAGTTTCACTTTACTGTCTTTTACTCCCTGCACTCTATGTGCAGAAGTTAACATAGCATGAAGGACACTCCAGCAGATGTTGCTGCATCTATACATGTTGTTGTCCAAAAGCTTGAGCATTCTCTGCTTTAATGTGCTTACAGACAGCCACGAAAAGGAGAAACTTCAGCTTCTTAGATTTGACAAAGCACAAACTCAGATCTGCATAAAATACCCATTTCCTTCCATTGCGCAAAACAACAAAACACAGAAACATAAAAAACAAACCACCTGAGAGCTTCTGCGGGATGTCATCCTTGTTTCAATTTTTTCCTTCTTTTTGGTTTTTCCATTCATGTGCAGTGCTTCCAGCATGCTGGGATGTACCTGTACAAATACAGGGGCCTGCAAAGAGATTTATCTTGTGCTAAAGCAGACATCTAAAATAATCAAGATGGGTTGCATCCTCAAGCTACAGGCTATAGTGTCTCTAGACTATGTCTGGAGTGACAAGCTTTGCTGTAAACAGTTATTCTACAGATGCCAAAGGTTGGATGAGTTTAATCTTACCAAGTAACCAACGAATTTCAGGTGCGCAACTGTATTTCAGCTCAGTAACATCTCTGAAACAGCTGCAGCCAGGGAGTGTAGAATGAAGATGAACCTGAACGCATTACGAATGATGTTAATTGGTGTTCTGTTTTGAGGAATTATTGGATCAGATGAATGCTTAAGGTGTCCTTAAGGTTAATGTCTCTGGAATTGTGTAATAATATTCTTAGTATTTACAGCAAATTTGGCTCATACAAGGTTCAACTTATGACTGACTGCTGCCCTAGGTATGGTAAGTAATTTGAAACAAGAAGTTAAACAGAAATTTGTGAATTTTTATGTAAGAACATTAAAGATGCTAACCTGTTGCAGTGACTTTACCTCAATATAAGCACATTTTTTGCCACACAATCTTAAACCAAACTCATTTCAACAATCCAAACCCTGAAGAAACCATGACCATCCTTGTTTCAAAGTGGCTCTTTTCCTCTCCAGCAAACAGCTGATCAGCTAGGGATAATCTTCTTTAGAGAAAATATCAACCCTGATTTTGCTGTGGAGAAACTAATTAGTATTTTTGCTTTTAGAAAAGGTATTTTTCATCTCCTGACAGCACTTCTTTAGAAAAGAACTGGTCATTACTTTGGTCTGAGCTTTTTAAACCGATGCTGAAAGAACAGACTGAATAGGGAAATAAATCATAGAATCATAGAATAGTTTTTGCTGGAAGGGACCTTTTAAAATCATCTTGTCCAAACCCCCTGCAGTAAGCAGGGACATCTTCAACTAGATCAAGTTGCTCAGAACCACATCCAGCCTGGCCTTGAACACTGACAGGGATGGGGCAGCCACCACCTCTCTGGGCAACCTGCTCCAGTGCTTTACCACTCACATTACGAAAAATTTCTCCCTTATATCCAGTTTAAATCTCCCCTCTTTTAGTTTAAAACCGTTACCCTTGTCCTATCACAACAGGCCTGCTAAAAGTCTCTCCCCATCATCCTTATAGGCGCCTTTGAAGTACTGAAAGGCCACAATAAGAAGACCAGGAAGTCTTCTCTTTTCCAGGCTGAACAACCCCAACTCTCTGGAAAAAATCAGTTACAGTACAATATTATATTCCTTTAAAAGGCTGCCTTTTCACAGCAGAGTGGAAAGGCCACTGTTTTACCTTGTCCTAACTGCCACAAACTGTCTCAAGCTTTTCCTCTGGGCAGAAAAAAAACCTGTGCCTTCCTTCAGAGCAAAGGGGCACACCAGCAGCAAGAGGGGCTTTGAGAATGCAAGGTGGAAAAGGCTGGGAGGCAAAATGAGAAATGTCCCTTTGCAGCACAGCAGGGAATGGGAGACCACTGGTAAAAGCAGGAGCAGGTACAGGACAAAGCCTCAAAACCTCGTGATGTAAAGGTTAATGCTTCTGGGAGTCAGAGGAGACACACAGAAATCGCTGCAAACAGAAAGTTATTAGAGTTGGAATTAAAATTAAGACCTAACACCTAAGGAAATGAGCAGGTTAGGGAGAAAATTATTGACATTTTATTTCCTTTTTGACGTGTTTTTGTTTTGGTTTTTTTTTTTGTGTCTTAAAAGCTAATTATTCTTCTTTGCACTCTGATAAAACCCAGCTTTCAAGTTGAGAAGACCCTTTAAGTCCTTGGAAACACTTACTTAAAGACTTAAGAGCTTCATACAAAGCCCTGGTCAACTCAAGGTTTTGCTGCAAGGACTTCAATAGCTTGTGTTGTGGACACTGTAAAAACAGCGTAAGGGCTTTTTTCTTCTGTTTTACAACAGCAGCCCCTACTAGAGAGAGCACTTAACTGTATGTCCACAAATAAACCTAGTCCCAACTTCATCAGTAGCCTTTTAGGTGACACTGTGGAAAGTTCCGCCCAGGCAAGATTAACACTTACTACGTTGCAAGACCTTTCTTACCTAATCCCAGCTTCCTAGACTGACCAGTA
Source organism: Nestor notabilis (assembly GCF_000696875.1). Taxonomy (NCBI): domain Eukaryota; kingdom Metazoa; phylum Chordata; class Aves; order Psittaciformes; family Psittacidae; genus Nestor; species Nestor notabilis. The sequence continues at coordinate 32,902 of NW_009928824.1, forward strand.
TTGTCCCAGTTTTACGTTATAGAAACTTGCTGGACTTTCAGAGTCTCCTGATCTTAGTTTGCAGACGGGAACTGCTGTCTACATATGTTTGATAACTGATGGTCCTGGTCTGGTGACATTAATAAAAAGAAACAACAGAGGTAAAGTGTGCTGAAAAGGATGGGTGTCTGCTTTGCAGCATAAAGCAACAGCAGCAGACTGCCTCCATATTGATAATTTGGAATTATTAATGAACAAAAAGATAACATGCATAAATGCCCAGCAGCATGGGTTGGAAGAGGCTGGCCAGTTCAATTTCTTCCTATTGAACTCGAAGTCTCATACAGCCCTGATTTGTTATAAGGAGGGTATAGTTAGGAGAAAAAAACCTTACTGTTGCAGCTGAAAATCATGACCCAGAGGTAAAACAATGATTCCTGTATGCAGCAGTCATTCTTCTGCAAGCAACCGCTGCACTCCTTTGTGATAATGAAAAGCAAAGAGAGCTCATGCTCTTATTATGTATTGGATAGGCTTCCTAGTGCATATTCCAGTAAATACATTAATATAAACAGGGAAAGAATGCACTGCCTCGGTTTATATCTAGTTCTAGACACATAATATTGCATATATATTCTATTTCAACCACACTCAAATAAACTCTTCTGATTATTTATTGAGATATGAGTTATAATGCACAGCACCTGTTACCTCAGGCATTAATTTATCACCATCAACCACTCTTCAAGGACAGAAAAATGTTGATTCCTTTCTGCCAGTGTTCTGTGAAACTAGACTGTCTGAATACTTATTGAAGAATGATAAGAAGCCTTTGCATGGTCTGCTGCAGAAGACTCCAGTGATTAGCTGTGATACAGGTCACACACAGGCATCTCATTTGTCCTTCACCTTTTAACAAAAACAGAGAATTCAATTATTTATTTTTTTTGTAGTTAAGGCTGCTTTAAAAATAAGCTTGTAATAGGATTCAAGTTAGTATCACAAAGCAATTCAGGAATACACAATGATTTTCAAATTTAATCCACCACATAGAAGTAAATGAAAAATCAGGAGGAGGTAACACTGAAGACTGAAGAGTAGAAAGACAACTGAAGCAGGAAGGAAGCAGAGTTAGGCATCTGCTTCTGGAATTTGGCCTTGGTGTGCAAGGCTGCTGTGAAAAAAAATTATAGTCGCACCTCAATGTGGAGGAGGACAGAGCAGGAGGACATCAAACTGCTGCATTGTGGGGAGGACCATAGAACAGAGAAATTCTGTTTATGTGCATTCCTTATATAAATAGCTCCTTAATCTACATTCCAGAATACTACTTCTTCTGAAGGACAAAACCAGTCTGGCAATACTAGTTATCTCTGACCTTCTTCAAAGGCATACTACTTCTCCAAAAAGCTGATGTGTGGGTGGAATATTATGCTCCTGTTTGAAACTCTATCACATACTTTTCCTCCTGTAAGATGGATAGATTGTTTATTTTCTCCACAACTAACTGCAGTGAGAATGCCATTTTATGGAGCTGAAGATGACCTTAAAGTAAATGTATTAATAGGAATGTTATCCTATGCTGAGCTTTCATAGCTGCTGTTGTTAGCAGTACCATGGCCAGTGAGTTTGTAGCCCTATGTTATGTATGCCTACCAGAGCAGTCACTTATCATTAAGTAGCAGTGATCAGAGGAATGTGGTATTTTCAGGGAAATACTCCTTAGCATCAGTCTAACTATCCTTGAGTAATGGGCACAGAGATAATTGGTTTTGGAAAAACAAATAAAAAATATATGTATATACACACATGGCTTCTTGGATATCTTTTTCTCAGGTAATTCTCTCAGTGTGGCTTTAGAGATCAGAATGTCGTCAGTTATGTCTTGTTAGATACGTCAGGACCATTCACTCAAAAAAAGGGGCTACAAGTGAAAACAGTAAGTGGTTTTGTGCAAAGTTCTCTCTTCTGGTAGTGGTCAGGTAGTCATAAATATACAAGATGCTTTCAAAATTATGTGAAAAACAGAAGCCTAATAAACAGGAAAGTTCCTAACCATGGTCAGAAGATGGCATTAAAGCTTTCATCAGCTCATTTTTGACAATGGATAGTGGTGGTTTTGACAGAGCACACTACAAGAGTCAGTATAACACATGAAGATACCTTTGTCCATCACAGCATTTCTCAGGGGGATGTCAAAGGCAGGATTACAACCCTGCACAGCACTATTACTTTTACAATAATTTTTGTGTTTTAAAAATGTGTGAGCATTATATAATTCAGAGGAGCACAAGGGGTCACTGCTTTGCCACTGTAGTTCCTCTAACCATTTGGAAAGCAGAAGACTACCAAATTGTTTCATAGATCATGTTTTTAGACTTTCTGGACTATGTTTAAATATGTTATCCTGAAGATAAATGCTTTCTATCAGACCATCAATCCCTGAAGCTGTCTAAGTTGTGGGTGAAAAATTCAGTATATAATTAAAGGATCCAGTGTCATAGCTCTGAATTATGAGCTTCTTTTAAATCTGGTCTGGTAAGTTAAATCATACATTTTAGACATTGATGATGATCATGAATAAAAGTTCACCAAAAATATGTTGCCTTCAGCATACTTTCACCTTCCAGGTTAATTTATCTGCTATAAGAAATGTTTCCCCATAATATATTGAATTCAGTTATGTAACATTAGAAAAGATGCAAGCCAGTCATGTTCAGGAAAACTGGAACCTAACTGTGAACTCCCACTTTAAGAGACAGACCTTTTATCTGCTGGTGAAAGCCACAAATATGAAAAAACAGAGCAAAACTGTGCAGGCTGGCTAACGTTAACTTGCTTTATTTAGATCTGCCAAGCTTCTGCAAATACAACTGTCCCCCATCCCCAAATACAACTGTCAGACCTGAACAATCTTTCTTACAGATCTGCCAAATCTAGACTTTGTAAAGCAGGTCTGAAACACCATCTTGCCCATTTATCAATAGGAAGCCTTTGATAACCAGTAAGGGGATGACAATTCTACAATAGATGGGTCTGTAACAAAACCAAAAAAACAAAAAAGACCCAGAACAAAACTAAACAAAATTCTCTTCAGCTTTGGTAGCCTTTTCTGTGATGAAAGGCAATATGCTTGTTGACCTTCCCAATGGTGACTCTCACGACTGTCCAAAACTGGCAACACAAAATTGTGGGTCAATTCTTTATCTTCCTTTAAACTGGCAGGTTATGGCTACCAGTAGTTTTCTTCATTTCATGCCAGTAATGGTATTTGATCACTTCTGGAGACCTGCACGCAAGCAAGATTGCAGCTAGCTTGAAGCTACGTGTTCTGACTGATTAACTGGCTGCTCCCAGGAAGCGTGAGGGTCCCTGTCTTTATATAAGTCCAAGTATTCATCAGGTCTCTCTCTTCTCCTCAAATTCTCCCCCAAAATGGTTGAAAATTAATATTCTCTTCCCTGTTGCCAAATCTGGCCAGAAGTGGCTGGCATATTCAACATAGTGTATCCCTTTTCAGGGATGCAGATAGACAATGATCACATAAACCGTGTTTCCTTAGGGAAACAGGAACTGCGGGAAATAGCTTGAGTTACAGTTAACTTTTTCAAATGTCTCTTTTTGTAGACAGTCTACTGAGAGAAGGATAAAGTAGTAGAAATTCATACTCATATTATAGACCCAAAAGCTACAAAAGCATAACACCCTCAGGAAATTCTGAATTCCATGAGAAGTCAAGACTATATAAAGATATGCCAAAAGTGTGACCAACTTGACAGAAATCTATCTTTACTAAATCAAACCCACAAAAGACAGTAGGGAATGCAACTGACTTCCTCTGTTCCCCTTCCCCAGGGACTGCCAAGGTGCATGAGAGGAACAAAAATAGGATAGGGATATTCGAGCAAGGCCAGAACATGGACTGATGTGGACAATTGGGGTGGACTGGCCCACAAGATTGATGTTCAAGACAGTGCAACCAGCAGGTGTGTACAAGATTTGATACACCAACTGTTTAGAAGCTGAAACACAGAAATAACTGATTTTAGTACAATATTTATCATAGTACCTATTTCTTCTCCTATTTCTATGACAAAGGCAAGCCAGATTATTTATGCTTCTAACATAGACATCATTAGTTACTCTAGATAATCAATTACAAATTGAAATAGAATAGATCTAAAAATCTCCATTTCAGTTAATTTTTGATCATTTTAGTTTCATTTTTGGTAGACTGACATTTTACTTTCCTTGAAGTCTCTGATCCTGAACTTATAGTCTGCATGTACCATAAACCCATGAATGTCAAAAGATGCAGTCCAACACAAACCGAAAATCCAATGGCGAATAAAACAGATTCCAAATGCATCATTTTGCCTTTCTAGATATTAGGAGGCCTCATAAATATTTCTGCCTGAATAGGTATTGATTAGTGATAAAACTGGGAAAAAAACATGGCATGGTATATGTTCTTTAAATATCTTTTCTTAAAATTTTTATGACAGTGTACTAAGGAACTACTCTAAGTTGTCTGGCAACAACTGGCTTCAAAAAAATTCACTTCTACCATCACAAGTATAGCCTCCATATGACTCTAGTAGAATGTATTTGTGACTCTCATTTTTTAATCAAAGAATTATTACCCTGCATGAAAAAATCACATGCACATTTTGGAACTGTACTATAGCTTTTTTATTTATATAAGTATCTATTCTTCAAAAGACACTTCATATTCATAATTCATTTATTTCTTTATTCCTGATACTTTTTATGTTTATTTTTATATGAATGTTAAATCAAGAACTTTTATTTTTCTTTACAGCTCAGTTAAAATTTACTTAAGATCAAAATCATTACTCTTATCCTTAGTTCATCAATCAATTTAATTGCATTAATATGTAACAGATTCAAAAATTTTTTTTGCATTTTAACAGAAACATTCTAGATCATCAAAACTTGAACAGTGATTCATCTTGTCAGACTGTAAATTCCACTCCACAGAAAACACAAGGGACCCATAGTAAAAGCTACATCATGCTCTATGTGCCTCTTATTGCATTACCTTTGCAAGTTATTAGATGAACACAGTGTTAAATTGGTACCACAAGAAAGGTTAGATTAACAAACCACAGTGACGAAGGCTGATAGCCAAAAGCACAGTCGACATTCCTGTGGATGTAGGCAACCTAACAACTTTCTATAGATTTTTTTGGTTATTTATTTTATAGTATTTTTAATAACCAAGCAGATGGAGAAGCACATGAGGACTGGGAACACACTTCCTAAATAAGAGGGTTTTGTCTCCATCCAAAGGTATATGCAAGCTTTTGCACTTCTGGTTAAATCTGACAGAAATCTGAAATGCCTGATGAAGAAATCCTTATTCCAAAACATAATCCACTGTCAGCAAAAGCTTTTAGCTATTATTACTGTTATTTGAAAATTACCTAGAATTCATTTCCTGCCCAGAGAGTACGCACTGCTTGTTCTCTCTTCTGGACATACTTGGTGCCAAATGTAGACTCCTTTCATAGGAAAGCTTGTCAGAAACACAAGTCACATTGCTACAGAAATAATCTGCATTCAGAATTCAACTTCAAAGACTCAGTTCAAAGAGTTCTGGTAAAAAATACAAAGGAAAACCAAGGGGAAAAAAAAATGTATGAAACTGAGACGTAAACCACTCTAAGTTTTATACTGCCAGTGTTAGTGAAAGACTAACATACAGCAGATCTTTAATTGAGTCTCAATTTTACAATTAAAGAGTTTCAGTAATTACAGTACAAATCAGAAATCGGAAG
>NW_009928824.1:38699-39801 GCF_000696875.1 Nestor notabilis
TTGAATTTTTAGGAAGTATCCTATTTCCTCTACGTGCAAGAACCTCTGAACACTGAACTGTGGCAGATGAAAAGTATATTCATCACATGCAGAAATGTGGGTACTTTGAGGATTGTACTGCAAATTAATATAAAATATAGCAGAAAAAATAAAATATTTTACACTGGGGACTATTATTACCAGGCATTTTAAGAAATGTTTTTATTTACATTTGCAGAGATATTACAACCCAAAGTGACACTAGAAATTCATACAAAGCAGGATAAAATCCTGTTACATAAATACATGAAAAGATCAAAAAACCACTAAGACTTTCTGAAATCAAACCAAAAATACTTCTCATTCAACGTATCTAGTTATGTTAAGTCATACTACAACTGTAATTATCTCAAAAGATAATTTGATAAGATACTTGTCCGTTACTTATCAACCATAAAATAAACAAATAAATTTCTGAAACTCTCTGAAGAATCAAAGATAACCAAGATTCATACCTGTAAGGAAAGGTTGGTATTTCTGATCTGCTGACTCAAGGGCTCCAGTTCTTAGGATACATGAATCATTCAGATCAGCAGCATTATTTTCACTTCTTTCAATGAAGAAAGCCATTTAACATATTATGCAATTTTTCATTTTCCTTTTTATGAGTGAGGGAAATACTAATGAGATTCCACACAATACAGAGTAACTTATACAGAACTGAGGTTCTACTTGATTAATCTATACAAAACAGTAAAAAAAAAAAAGAAATCCAGATTCCAAGTAACATAGGCAGTTGGTTTAAATTATACAGAACAATAATTAGATTGAATGATAGTGCTACTGACTTGTGCTTAAACTAGAGGTAAGAGAGTTACTCCTTGACAATCCCAAATTTAACAGAATTGAGTTGAGGTTTATACAAAGGAAAACATGATCTGGATTTGTAGTCCTGTGCAGTTCTTGGATCATTTGGTGAAGAGTAAACATTTCAAACATCTTCTTATTACTCCTGCAAAAGATTTTACATAAAATAATTGTCAATTTAAAATAGAGAGGTTTCATCTAAATCTTAAAGATTCTACTTCATTAAAAATTATATTTTTAATATTAAAAATTATTA
>NW_009928825.1:0-465 GCF_000696875.1 Nestor notabilis
TGTGGACAGCCCAGGGCCCACTGAGCTCTCCCGCATAGCAGAGGACTGCACACAAGGATGTCCCCTTGAGAAGGGATGCTGCTCGGGGTTACTCCTCGAGGCTGAGATTCCTTCCCACAGCGGATCCTGCATAAGTGATTCATAGCATGATAAACTTTGGAATCTTAGCTTAGTGATATAAAGGATTCATTGTGCGTATAGAATCCTTTAGACATAAACTGTTGACCAAGTCTCTGCCGCGGAGTGGACACAGCCATACCTGAACTCCTCTCTGAAAAGGGGTTTAGAAAGCAAGGGAGTCCTTTCTGAACCTCATGACTCAACAGGAGTCTCCCTGAGTTTTGTCTGACCCTGTCCTCCCTATAGTAAATTATCGAGTGTACCTTGACATCGAATCTTGTTAAACCACTGTTACACCTACCATTGAACTGTCCTAATTTACTGCTTTCTATCAATGAAGTATAT
>NW_009928826.1:0-5352 GCF_000696875.1 Nestor notabilis
ATTTTTTGTTGGGGAAAATAGCCCAAATTGAAACAAAAAAACCCAAAAAAAGCTGTCTCATTGGCCTCTAAGACATTTCCAACATCTTTCTTACACAAGAAAAGCTGTTAAAATGTATGACAATTCTTTATCTTAAATGGTACTGAGAGGATTCTTTCCATTTTCAACAACTTGCTGGCTTTTCCGAATTATGTTTACATCAGGAAGGTCAAAGAATCAGAAAAAAATGTCCTCAGACTGTTTCTGGGATTTATGTACATATCCAATCAACCTTCAATTTCCAGCAAAGCCAAATATATTGAGCTTCTGTTTTTTATATGGTGTCAGAAAGGTTCTTGAGTGTTTTGACCTGGTATCAGTTCTTAGGCAATGTCAGCTACACATTTTTGTATCTGGCCAATGTCCACAAGTCAAAACAACACTGCTGGAGCAATCAAAATGTGGAAACAGTTTTACCAGGAGTAATCAAAGCCATTAAATTTGACTTACTTAGAATAATTACTCTTTGAATAGCTCCTTCTAGTTTATCTGTTTGAAAAAAGGAAGCCAAAGACATATCTTCCTTTCCCCATGAAAAAATCCTTATCACTATTTTTAAATTATTTTAAGAAAGCATAAAAATAAGTACTAGGTGTCATACAAAGAATATATGAAGCTGTACTTTTTGTCTCCTAAGTAAAGATAAAGCTGCCTATAAAATCTTGAAGTTAGGGAATAACTAATAGAAAAACATGATACTGGGCTGTGTAATATGTCAGAGAACATCTTCTCTGTTCCCATTCCTGGCATGTACTGAAGGTATATGTTGTGGACATATAGTGCTATTAATTAGTGCTATTAAGCTGATATCTCTGTTTTCAACTTAAATATAGATTGGTTCTGAGAATTATGGTCTCATTGAAAGACTAGGTGTCTGCTTCCACTGAATTTTGCCAAATTCTGGTTAAATATCAAAGACAGTGTGAAATGTTATGATTTTTATCTATATATATATTCTGAGAATCCTGAATAGAAGAAATAACACGCTGAAATTATGTACTTTGTAAATTGTTGTATTGAAATTGTTGCTGTGGGAACTTAATTGACTTAATTGACAGTCTTAAGATTTTCAGAAAGGAATAGAAGTTACTGTATCTCTGCAAGGCACTACAGGAAGATCGATGAAACTGTATAGTCACCAAAACCAAATATTTCCGGCAAAGTTGACAAAATCGGTGTGGTTCTTTTACTCAGTTCCACAGCCAGATGGGTATATAAAAAGTAATCTTATTTTCTTATGCTAAGCTGTATCTTAAAACTGAATCAAGATGTAAATGGACTTATTCCAACACTGGAATGGTAACCAAAGTCACTAAAATGCAGATAATATTGACATAGCTATGATTACAGACATAATTTGGCTGTGCAGAACATAGGTCTATATTCCCAGCTTGAGTAAGATTGATCTGCCACATGATGAATCATGTCTTTCTCTGTTTTTATCATAGGTCATAAAATAATAATTAGAAAAAAAAGTGGATCTTTAATTTATCTTAAAATACTAAGACAAAAATCATATACATGTATATGTATATTTTAGAGCAGATCCTCTAATTAAAATACATTATTTCAGAAGTATGTATTGTTGTAAAACATAAAATTCACAGGTATTGTGAAGGAATTCCAATTGTAGACAGCTAGTTCTATTAAACTTCAAAAATAAAAGATGTTCAGTATGCAACACTTCTCTCAAACACATTTGAAATTTCTTATCAGAAGCCGATTAGATTCTTCTTTCATTTTCTTTCACAAATGAACCTGCATCTTCAGAAGTAATGTAGAAGCTAAATAAAAGAAAATAAATTTCCAGAAATTCCCAAGAGTGTCATAAAATGGACAAAATTCCCAGAAAACAAAAAATGGTTTCCTGAAATATTGTCATACTCAGATAATTTGAATATAAGTTAATGTTTTCTCCATTCCCATCTGTCTTGATTTCAGTTGTAACAGTTATTTTTCTTTCTAGTAGCTGGTGCAGTGTTGTGTTTTGGGTTAGAGAATAATTCTGGTAACATACTGATGTTTTAGTTGTTGCTATGTAGTGCTTACTCTGATGAAGATTCCTTTTGGTGCCTGAACAGGGACACGAAAGGTTGACATAATGATAGATCTGACCAGAACATGTCAAAACAAATTTGTTATAAACATTCAGTGTTTTGCTTTAATAGTCATGGGTCACAATGTTGATTTATTTTCTCTCAGAGTTGTGCTTGGAGTCAGAGCGGCATTATGTCTTATCTTGCTCTCAGTATGCATTCCCTGTTTTGGTGTTTATCACCCTGGGGGGCTCGGCTACGGTTCTTGTTTTGTTGTACTTTGTAATAGTGGCTTGTGATACAACAGACTTGCTAGTCACAAAACTGGTATGTGTTGTCAGCATTGCCAACACTTTGGGACCCATCTAACAGGAACTATTAATGATCACACCTCTTCTTTTTCTCTTCAGAGAGCCAACCAATAGAGAAGATATTCCCCCACATATCCCCCACTAGGCTACTTACAGCAACATCTAAGAATTTTGAAAATTTAGAATGTTCTTGGGATGCTGAAACCAGCCTGATTCTATTAATAAGAATCAGTGTGATGCTGAAAATGGTTCATATCTTGCTTAGGGTTGAACATGTAGCTACTCCAACCTGCATGAGAAGCATTTCAGACTCAAAGGATTAAAAGAGGGACTCAAACTCCAGTGACAAGGGGTTTGGTTACTTCAACCCCTGTGACATGCATTATAGCTACTCAAATACCTGTAGCAAAAACTATGGCTACTCAAAACCCATCAACAAGAATTAGAGCCTTTTCAATCTTCACATTAAGCAGCTGTCCCCCTTGCCTGGTCTCTCAGAGGACCCTTCTGTTGTGGGGTTGCTGAAGGTCAAAGAACAAGTGCAATCGTGACCAAAACAGTGCACCGGCAGCAATATCGCACCAACAGAGACTCCTTGATTCACATCCATAAGCTGATCCATAGACTGGAGAGCCAAGGAGTGATCGGAAGGACATGCTCACCCTTTAACAGCCCCACATGGACAGTGTGAACATATAATGGAGAGTGGAGACTGACAGTAGACTATCGTGGCCTGAATGAAGTCACACCACCATTGAGTGCTGCCGTACCAGACATGCTAGAACTTCAGTATGAACTGGAGTCAAAGGCAGCCAGGTGGTATGCCACAACTGATATTGCCAATGCATTTTTCTCAATCCCTTTGGCAGCAGAGTGCAGGCCACAGTTCGCTTTTACTTGGAGGGGTGTCCAGTACACTTGGAACTGACTGCCCCAGGGGTGGAAACACAGCCCTACCATCTGCCATGGATTGGTCCAGACTGCACTGGAACAGGGGCAGGCTCCAGAACACCTGCAATGCATTGATAACATTATCATTTGGGGCAATACAGCGAAAGAAGTTTTTGAGAAAGGGAGGAAGATCATCCAAATCCCTGAAGGACGGTTTTGCCATAAAATAGAGTAAGGTCAAGGGACCTGCACAAGAGTTCCTTTTTTGGGGAATAAAATGGCAAGATGTGATCAACAAGATAACAGCAGTGCATCCATCCAATAAGAAAGAAACACAAGCTTTCTTAGGTGTTGTGGGGTTCTGGAGAATGCACATCCCAAATTACTGTTGTTTTGTATTATCATCATTATTGTTCTTGTTGGTATTTTTCTAGTATCACTATATTTTATTTTAGTTATTAAGCTGGTTTTATCTCAATCTGTGGGATTTATATTTTTTTGATTCTCCTTCCCATTCCACCTGGGATGGGGAATTAGTGGGGGTTGAGGGAGCAGCTCTGTGTTGCTGAGTTACTGTTTGGCTTTAAACCATGACACCATCCAAAGTTGAATAATGTCCATAATACTTTAGCTGGAATATATACTTGTGAAGAGAATAAACCAGTTAAAATATTTTTCATGTGGAGCAAGGCTTTCTACTTTACTTATTTTAATTAAACAGAGATTTTTTGTGCTTGTTCAATAAATTCCCACTTCTCGAATTTCCATATCCAATATGTGTTTAATACACAAAAGTCAAGAAAATTCACAGACAAACCCAATTCACTTTTCGCTAAAAATGGACTTAATGTCCATTGTGTGCTCTGCACAATTTGTACTACACAACTCCAAGTTGACTTACTGCATTTGCTTTGATCAGTTTTGTTTTCACAAGACCAGAGGTGCCCTTTTTAAATTAGCATAATGAACAAACAGGAGTTATCTCATATCTTAGTTTGTTTCTGTAGAACAGTTCATTAAAATTAATGAATTTATTTTGCTAAGCAGGAATATTCATTCAATGTTACCAAGCCTGACCTGAGCAGCAATCTGGGCCTTTCAGGTAACTCCCCCCAGTTTATATCCTGGGCATGACGTGCTGTGGGATGGAATATCCTTTGGCCAGTTTGGGTCAGGTGTCCTGTCTCTGCTTCATCCCAGCTTCCCCTCCTCCCTGGCAGAGCATGAGACTGAGAAAGTCCTTGGTTGGAATAAACATTACTTAGCAAGAGCTAAAACCATCAGTGTTATCAGCACTGTTCCCAGGCTGAAAGTCAAAACCACAGCACTGCACCAGCTACTAAGAAGGAGAAAAAATGACTGCTGTAGCTGAACCCAGGACAGTTCACTTTAAGTTTCTATCTGTAGTTTGATATACTCTTCATACACCTGCATTTTTATCTCATGTATCTCTATATGTATCACAGCTGTATGAAACACTGCCAGGAATTATGAAGTATTTCCTAAAAAAATATAAATCCCTCTTTCAAATGTCTCACACAGCAATTACTGTTTCCTGTACAGTTCAGCTGGAGTCCATGAATGAACCAATGCCAAGGAGCAAACTTAGTCACATTCTTAGTACGAATGAGTAAATCTGGATCCTGGATCACATAGATAACACACATACTATGATTCTATGATTCTATGATACACACACATAGGCTTGACACACAATAGGGTCTGCACAGGTAGAAAAACATATCCTGCATCAACTGTACTTCCTACTCAAAGAAGTCTGTCTCACAATACGAGGTGGAAGGGAATATTTGTGGGGTTGTTTCTTGTCCCTAGTCGAACCCTCATCACCACTAATGGCCTGTGGCACACAGAGTGGCTAGGTTGCCTTTTGTGCCTCCCTTGAAATGAATAATCTCATAGTGACCTAGTCCGTTATAAGAAGTGATGCTACTAGATAAATTGGTAGAAGACCTGGAATTGAGAGTGACAAGGCATTTTGTTTAGTTTTACTGTGACTGCAAAGGAAACTTACCAAGGGGAGATGCTGACTGTCGTGGTTTAAGCCCAGCCGGCAA
>NW_009928827.1:0-227 GCF_000696875.1 Nestor notabilis
TGGCACCACTGTTCTAACCATTTATTAACCCGCCCAATGTGCCTCGCTTTTGTAAGGTGCTCCGCTTTATCCTGGAGAGTTGATGAAAAAACTATCTGAGTCCCAGAGCCCCTAACCACCTCTCCCAGGGCTTTGTAGTCCTTCTTCATGTTCTCCAGGCTGCTGCTGTCAGTATCACCAGCACTCACATGGACCGCTAGAAGAAGGTAATAGTCGGCAGGACTGAC
>NW_009928827.1:341-3056 GCF_000696875.1 Nestor notabilis
CATTGTTTCCTGGAGGCACCAGTAGTGATACTCTTCACTGGTGCCTCAGCTGGTTGTTCATTTGGCGTGCTGGATGTTTCCTCATTAGCCCCCTGCAGAACTGCAAAGCAGTTCTGGGTGGGCACATGGGATTTAGGAGGAATCCCCTTGCTTTCGATTGTCCTCTTCCTACTTTTTTCGTTGGGTTTTTTTGTTACTAGTTCCCAGCTTCCTGGGTTAATGCCCTCCTTCTTTCCTGTGTGAGCAATGATGGACGCTTGTGGCCCCTGCACAGTTTGGCCCTGGAGCAAGCAGCCCAGCTTCCTCTCAGTTTCCATGGCATCTTTTAGCTTACCAACAGCCTCCCGCAGCTCAGCCACCTGCTGCTGGAGGTCCCCCACTAGGGCACATCGAGTGCATCCCTGTCCCTTGTGCACCCTCGTCTCAAGGGACCAGTCAAGGCACTTTCTACATCCCAAACTCTGCGCTGCAGCCTCCCCTCTTATCAGCTCTGTCTGGGCGCCTGCACTGGCCACCTCGGAGCTCCCAGGGCGGGCCCTGCTCCTGAGGCGAGTGCTCACCATCCCTACATGCTGACGTCGGCTGCAGAAGGCAGCCCCAGATGGGTTCCTATCAGAAATGAGGAAATCTTTGTGTCTTTCTGAACAAACTGTTCTTCTAGGCAAAACACCTATGTTTTCCACATACAATACTAGAAAACGCTACTGCCTCTGCCCTGCTCTGGGAGAAAGTGAGCATAACCACCTCTTGGAAACTACAAGGGAAAAACAATATACACAAACAGAAACACACCCTTCTCTATCTATAGCTATACCATCTCTATCTCTCTATCACTACATCTGTATCTACATGTCTCTCTCTGCCTGTCTCTTGGGTCAGTGCAAACAAATCCTCACATCACAGCAGCACTGGTAAGTGCAATGGGGGGCGTGTGCTGAGGACACCGGTTTGAAACACCAGAGCTGCAGCCACGGCAAAGGGAGGCAAGCTGGAGGGAACTGCAGCAGCGATGCTGTTGCAGAAGCTTTCGTAAGTGAAGGCAGGAAACAGGAGAAGCTGTGAAGGGAGAGCTTGGTGCCAACGTACGCGGTGTCCTGAGCTGGTACCAAAAGGGAAGGCTGGGCTCTAGAAGGAAAGGATCACGAAACAGTGACCTCCCTAGATGGGAAAAGAGCAGGGCCATGGGGAAAAGGAGGCGACGGATCGAACTCTCTTCTCTGTGTTACAGAAACACGTTGCATGCTCCGTAAAGGGAAATACTGAGGAGTTTTGCTCTGCCGGGCAAAGGACTGGTGTCCTTTGGCACAGGCTGGCATGTCCATTCGTGGGCCCCAGTGTCAGCCCCGTACCCATGGTCCCTTACAGAATGATTCCTCCTTTCTAGTTTCACAAGTATATGTTTATGTCAAGAAACCAAATAAATGAAAACTAACTGAAAACCCAACCTGCAACTCTGCTCACATAATGCAAAACAAATTACTTAATCAAATCACTATTTCTTAGTTATGCAAAGAGGTTTCCCTTATATAACTATGATTTCCCCAATAGGCACTCTTCTGAAATATGAAGACATAAAGCTTGTCTACAGGTTTTTTGGTTTCAGGTCAACTGTATGAAGCGATGGTAAATAATCCAGTGAAGGCAACCCCCCCGAATTACAGTGCAGTCATCTGTGGGCTCTGGTAGAATCATTAGTCCTCACTCCATTCATTATAACATCCCCTTTACTGTGGAAGTGTAAAACTGGCATGCAGCTCAGTGCGATCGTCGGCCACAGTCAACATGGGTTCACAAAGGGAACGTCCTGTGTAGCTAATCTGAGATCCTTCAGTGATCAGGTCACCTGCCTAGTGAGTGAAGGGATGGTGGTGGGCATGGTTTTTCCAGGTTTCAGTGGGGCTTTTGGCACTGTCCCTGACGGCATCCTTCTAGACACATTGTCCAGCTGTGAGATGAACAGACACGCGGTGCACTGAGTGAGGGACTGGCTGAATGGCAGGGCTGAGACAGTTGCAGTGAGTGGGGCTACATCTGGCTGAAACTGGTCACCAGTGGTGTTCGTCAGGGCTCAGTTCTCGGTCTGGTTCTGTTCAATCTTCTCACCAACAAGCTGGATGCAGGACATGAATGCATCATTGTCAAGTTTGCTGATGATGCAGAGCGTCACCAGTGGTGCTCTGCAGGGCTCAGTTCTCTGTCTGGTTCTGTTCAATCTTCTCACCAACAAGCTGGATGCAGGACATGAATGCATCATTGTCAAGTTTGCTGATGATGCAGAGCTGAGAGGTGCTGTTGGCTCTCTTGAGGGACAAGAGGTCTTGCAGAGGGATCTAGATAGACGGCAGCGTTGGGAAATCAACAACGGCATGAAACTGAACAAGAGCAGATGCTGAATCCTGCACCTAGGATGGAGGAATGCCAGCTGCAAGTGTAAATTGAGAGAGGAGTGGCTTGTAGTAGGAGACTCTGGCTTAGACTGCGTTAGTATGGGAGTGTTTGACCTTGACGACAGCACTCTATGCCCTTGAAGAGAAGAAGTAAACAACTTTGGGGAAGTTAGCTGAAACCAGGAACCTGGTCTGCACGCGCGCGGATAGCTGGTCCCACTGGAATCAGCGCCGGTGCGGGCTCACCTTGAGCGCTGGGTGCAGTTCTAGGAACCACCATTTAAGAAGAACGTGAAGGTCCCTGAGTGCGTCCAGAGGAGGGCAACAA
>NW_009928828.1:0-10942 GCF_000696875.1 Nestor notabilis
CGGGGGGGTGCGGAAGGTTTAACCACAACACGGTGCATAAATGGGGCTGGGCCTGAAGGAAACACAGGAGGGAGATGTTTTCAGAAGAGACGAACTTGTCCAGTCACTCGTGTTAGTTTAGGTCAGCCAGCTGAGCACATCCAACCTTCTCTGGCTGAATCCCGGCTTGTGCTGGGGAAAATGGCAGCAGTTCACAGAGCAGAACTTGGCGTGTGTCTGTGTTGGACCCCAGTGCGGTTTCTTGCTCTCTGCTAAGAGATGGAGCGTTGGACAAAGCCCTCAGGGTAACAATTTAACTGAAATGGTGTTTATCTGGATGCAATTTCCACCCACAAAGTTATCACAGTAAGACTGAAAGCACTTAGAATTCCATATTCAAGGATGCCAGAGAGGGTCTCTTCATCAGGGAATGTGCTTATAGGACAAGGGGTGATGGGTTTAAACTGAAACAGAGGAGATTTAGGTTGGATATAAGAAAGTTCTCGGTGAGGGTGCTGAGGCGCTGGCACAGGGTGCCCAGGGAAGTGGTGAATGCTCCATCCCTGGCAGTGTTCAAGTCCAGGTTGGACAGAGCCTTAAGCAACCTGGTCTAGTGGAATGTGTCCCTGCCCGTGGCAGGACTGGATGATCTTCGCGTCCTTTCCAACCCAAACCAGCCTATGATTCTGTGATTCAGTCCTATTCCTGCATTATTACGGATTTTAAACTCGCGGATGAGCTGTTCTCCCACATATGCCTGTATAATTAGTTCATAGAAACGTTTGGAGCTAGCAATGGCAAGTTCCATGAGACACGAGAAGTTAAGGAATAGAAGCGCCACCTCTGCTGTTACCTCCGCTGTGCCATGGAGGGTGGGATGTCTGCAGAGATGGATGTTCCAATGAGCTGTCCCGTTACGCAGAAGGCCTGATGTCTGGCGTTGGGAGCTGTTCCCAAGTGGGCTCTCTTCAGCATATCCGAACACAGTGAAGGGGCAGCTGTGTTTCCTCTGCACAGGGAAGAGCCTCTGGCATGGAACCGGGGTTGGATCTCCAGGATTCAGGCACATTCTGAAAAATGGGATGGCAAACACATGAATCGGGGACTTGGGCTTCTGGCACCGAGTCTGCTCTTGCTTCAGGAAAACGTGACATCTATTCTTTGCATGAACTGTCTGAACCCAAATCATAGAAGAGGGCTGGAGCAGCTCTGCTCTGGAGCCAGGCTGAGAGAGCTGGGCTGGGGCAGCTGGAGAAGAGAAGGCTCCTGAAGGGGACACCTTAGAGCAGCTCCAGGGCCTAAAGGGGCTCCAGGAGACCTGGAGAGGGGCTTTGGACAAGGGCCTGTAGGGACAGGCCAAGGGGAATGGCTTGAACCTGCCAGAGGGGAGATTGAGATGAGCTCTGAGGCAGAAGCTCTTCCCTGTGAGGGTGCTGAGGCGCTGGCACAGGGTGCCCAGAGAAGCTGTGGCTGCCCCATCCCTGGCAGTGTTCAAGGCCAGGTTGGACACAGGGGCTTGGAGCAACCTGGTCTAAATATTTGAGTTGTTGCTGCTATTTGTATTGGGAAACTTTCTGAAATACCTAAATAACTAGAGACCTCCTCCTAACATCCAGCCTTAATTTGCCCAAGGCCAATGTACATCCCTTAACCACTTTTCCCTTTAATTTAAATTGTTCTATTTTTAGATTTTGACTTCTAACCTGCTTAAAAGAATACGCTTTGCCCAGACCTTGCTTTCTTAAGCTTAAGCTAAACCTAGAGAAGCTCTGCTGTCCCCCCTCCCTCGCTATTCCAAGC
Organism: Nestor notabilis; assembly: GCF_000696875.1. Lineage (NCBI taxonomy): Eukaryota > Metazoa > Chordata > Aves > Psittaciformes > Psittacidae > Nestor > Nestor notabilis. The sequence goes on from NW_009928828.1 coordinate 1,780, forward strand.
AGCCTTTCCCTGCACCAGATCCAACCTCACTTTGGGCACAGGAAGTTCCAGACGGGATTTTTTCAGGAATGTGCAAAGACATTAATATTCCCAGTCTCTATCAGGAAGGACCAGATGGAATGTGAAAAGTGTTTTTATAAATACACTAAAGGCAACATTCTTATCGTGATGGAGATGGTGGGTCCTGATGTGGAGGATCATGGCCCTAGGTCTTTGCTGGAACTCCAGCACCAGCACTTCTGCTTCCTGAGCCAGGAACTAATTTGATTCATGATTTAAGATATAAACTGATACCTTCAGTCTTTGTTTTACTTCCCTATTGCTCTGTCTACAGCAGCTGCCACAGTGTAAGTGCATGCAAAGGAAACCTCCCCAATACCTCCTCTCTTTTCCTACCAGGCAGTCAGTTTGGAGGGAGCTCAGTTCTGGGTAATGTGAAGTCTCAGAACAGTTTTACTCTTTGAGGAAGCTTAGTATATTAAATTGCATTAAGAAATGAGTAACAGTCTGGTGATGGCTTTTATCTGAGGAAAACAAACCCAACAGGGCACATTTAATGACCTCATTGATGAATAGCAGTCTGTAGTCTGCAGTGGCATTCATCCTACCCCATGCACAGTGGATGTTTGGGCTTCAAACACTTTAGAAAAGGGGAAATCAGCTTTTCTGTGCACTCATTTATTACATACTGGGAAATTAAATGGAGTTTTATTTTTGTATTGTGAATCTGCACCCTTTGTAAAGCAAAGAAAAACATTTTGATTGAATAAAGTCTTTATAATTTCACCAGCCAATCTATTTTCCACGTCTCTTGGTTAAACAAGAAAATGGAATTTTAACATTCCATTAAGATATGCCCTAAGGCAACAAGGTACTGTGAAAAAAACTTGTGAAGCTCTGAGTACAGACACAGTGCTGAAACTGATATTAACATCTTGAACTGCAGCGGGGTTTGGTCACCTACAAGTAGGGAAAAAATCTATGTATAATTCAGCTGATTTTATCAGAAAGCTTGAAAGTGAATCCATCATCAGTTAAGGACAAATGAAAGGGGGTTTTATTTAGGGAACGGAAGTGACTAAAGGTCTTGGAGGGAAACAGGAAGGGAGTTCCAGATAGCCTGGGCAAGGCAAGCTAACAAGTGAGGGGAAAATACAGCTCTCCAGTACTGAAACTACACTGCAAAGCAGCCTTTCTTCTAGCCCTTTAGAGAAATACTTTACCATTCTTATGCGAAGATTGTCAAGAAGCAGGAGTACTTTGCAGGTATTCAGCAAGTTAATTTACTTAGCTTCCATGAGGTGTTTTCATATTGCAAACTTGGGAAGATTCAGCACATGAAGGAGAAACATCAATCAGTGTGTTTCCAAATTTCCCCAGCAGTGCTAATGATGGCAATGGACTGGCTGGGGTTTTTTCTGTCCACTGTGACCTGTTTGATCTTACACAGCAGTTACATGGTATCACTGACTAGGAAAATAATGGTGATGGGACAAATGCAGTATTATCACTTCACAGCAGGATCAAACAGAATAAAACACATTTGGGCTCAGACAGCAGTTAAAAATAAGGAGTTAAAGTCACAAGGGGTTGGGTTTCTGTCCCTCCTTTTAAGCTGGAAGTACAATCCTCCAGGTTTCAGGCATCGTGTCTTTATCTCTGGCACGATAAAACTGGGATTCTTTAGTTTCCAGGTTATGCCTGTGCTGCAGCACCTTGGGCATCACAAACCTTCTAGGTTTGTCTTCATTTGAACACCTGCTGTAGCTCTTCTCAAGATCAGCCGTGGGACTTTGTGACAAAATCACTGCTTAGTTCATTAATACAAATGCATATGGAGGGAACACGTGGTAACGCAACAGTACAGAGGGATTACCATCTTCTGATGGTAGCTGAGTCAGGTTCTGCTCTATCAGAACCTCTCTGGGCCTGCCTTTCAGCCTCATCCTCCACAATCATTAACATTTTCTTGACAGTAGCTTTGAAATCTTTCATGTTCTTTAGCATTCCTGGCACTTCCTATTCTGGAATTGTTTCTAACATCCCACAGGCTTAGATGGAGCCAACTTTTCCACTTTTTTTTTGTGCCCCCATTATCATCTTGCTAAGCCAAAGCAGTCCATTTCTACAGCCAGTGTCCTAGTGACCCTGCCAACAGGCAGTGTTCTGATTCAGACCTGTCACAAAACTCCCTGCAGCCAGCCCAGTGCTCAGCCAGTCCATGTGCATGAATGAGAGTGGTTTAAGGACAGCCCTGAATTACACCAACTGCTGTGAGTGACAAGTTGCCATTAACCATAGAATTCCTACACCCAGGTAATTTTCTCCTAGCCCACCACTTGGTCTGTTCAAGCTTTCATGTAGAGGAACCAAAGCTGATGCATGACATTAAAAATGATGGTACAACAGTGAACACAAGGGTGTGTTTCCTCACTGTTAAAATATATCAGCATTTGAAGTGAATCAGAGCAACGACAACTCTTTCCAGCAAATGAGGCTGTGACATGAGAAATTCGCCTCACTAGAACTGCACAGGAATCCACTGCTAATTGGATTTTGGTCTCACTCCTCTTTTCCTTGGAAAGAACCACAAGATCTTAAAAGACAACACATGGTTACGACACCAGTTTTATGTCTTACTGACGTGTAGGACCTGAAGTAATGGAGTCCTTCCACATCCAAAGGAGACATTTGTTTACACTGAAGAGAGATGAGACCTCTGCAAAAACCTCAAACATTTCTGATACAAGCCAGGAGCACAGAATCAACTCGGTTGGAAAAGACCTTGAAGATCATCAAGTCCAACCATTAACCCAGCACTGCCCAGGCCACCACTAAACCATGTCCCTAAGCACCACACGTACACATCTTAAACAGACCCCAGCACTGCCCTGGGCAGCCTGTTCCAATGCTTGATAACCCTTTCAGTGAAGAAATTCTTCCTGCTATTCAATCTAAACCCCCCCTGGGGCAGCTTGAGGCCATTTCCTCTTGTCCTATCCCTTGGGAGCAGAGACCAGCCCCCTCCTGGCTCCATCCTCCTGTCAGGCAGTTGTAGAGAGCAATCAGGTCCCCCTGAGCCTTCTCTTCTCCACACTAAACCCCTCAGGTCCCTCAGCCCTTCCTCATCACACTTGTGCTCCAGGCCCTGCTCCAGCTCCGGTGCCCTTCTCTGGCCCCGCTCCAGCACCTCAATGTCTCTCTTGCAGTGAGGGGCCCAGAACTGAACACAGGGTTCGAGGTGCAGCCTCACCAGTGCCCAGTGCAGGGGGACAGTCCCTGCCCTGGCCCTGCTGGCTACACTATTAGTGATACAAGCCAGGAAGCCATTTCCTGTAGCACTTCCATGTTCCTGGATAACCTCCTACCTAAATACTGATCCCAGTGAAAGCTGCTTGACTTGTAGGACTAACAAGTTCCCAACAAACAGATAGTGTGGATTTAAGACAAATATTTTCCTTGAAGTCTTTTCCCCTCTGCCCAGCCAGGGAGATAAGGGTTGGACCCTTCGAGGGACCATGCAGTCAGTCAGAAAGTCCTTAAGTGAAAATAAAGCCTAAATGTTTACCTTCCATTATTGCACTGGTGCAATATATTAATAACAAAGTTAATCAGATGTGTCCATTCACACATGCATAGTGCATTAGGAAATCAAAACCATGGGAATGTGGCAGACTGACGTACACTACACAACTGTTAATACCACTTGCCAAATTCACCAGAGCACTGTAGAAAGTTTAAACCTGTAGGATTGTGAAGTGTTCTGAGACTCTGTGAGCATGCCTAAAGTTTTCCAAGGAATTAGAATGACTGCTGAAAATTCTTATTTTTCTAAATCTAATTTTTAGATCACCCAGAACACAGGTAATTCCCTACTTCAGGTTTACTATTGCTACTCCTCAGACCCTCCCACTTTTAAGAAATACAATTTAAATCATTCACTTACCAATTTAGCCATAGTATTTACACTCCTGAGGAACATGAGGACCAGCTTCATCGGACCTAGACACAAAAAATCCATTCTCTGTTAATCCCTCTTGCAAACGGACCAAGGTAGTATCACAACTGCTTTTTCCAATTCATGTTCTCCCCTCCCACATTTCATTTAAACATGAATGTTTGGAACCAATGTTAAGTTTAGATCTTGGCATCCCTAAATCAAAACTCATGGACATGTCTGAAGCCAAACTTTTTAGCCTTAATACTTAATGATTCTTTCTAATGGTTTTATTCTAGTTCTGCTCAGTTTTATGTGAACGTCCCACACTGTAATTAAAAGTAATGAATAAGCAATGTTTGTTCCCTGTGTGCCTGGGGATTCAGTGGAGAGGAGGAAGTCCACTGACTCCCAGTACCTTTCAGGTCATTTGAACTGACGTATCTGTGATGCTCAGTTCCTGGGGATCGAGGACGGGAGGGTCTACTCATCACATCACAAACTAGAGCACGGACAGAACAGTTTTACAAGTTACAGGTGTAGCTTTAGAGCAGGAACAGAATGTGGACGGTATTTCCAGCTCAGAATATCCAACCTCTCTAAATCAGGGGTGCTCAGCCTCTGATTTCTTAACTTGGATTGTAAAGTGACTGAGCTGAATGAGCTGAACAAACCAACTGAGGGAAGTATGTTCCCTGCATATGCAGGGGAAGATGCAGGTGGCAAAAGCCTCTCTGGCAGCTCCACCATTCTGATTCCAGATGCTGAACTAGTGATGCTGCTGGCTCAGTGTCTAGAATTTACAACTCCCAACAGTAAGAATGAACCATCTGAAATCACGGTATTATATAGACATTATTTTAAGAGCTTTTTAAAATCTTTGGAATTCAAAGAAGTTATACTCGTTGGGAATTTTAATTGGTTTGCTTTTTAGGAGGAGAAGTGTGTATAATTTAAATTAGAAATCATTTTTTACCCTTTTCAGCACTGATATTTACCCATGTAGGAAGGAAACAGCCTGGTAACCAGCATGCAGAGTTATTCCCTTGGCTGCTAAATAGGCCTGAGGAGCAAACAGATTGGTAGTAGCAACATTTTCAGAAGTACTGTAGCCAAGGTTGATGGCATTGCTATTGGGCCTATGAAACTTAAACATACAGGCAAAGCTTGCACTGGAAGCAGCAGTACTGGTTTTGAGTGGCTCACATTTGAAAGGCACCAGCTCACCATCTTCTAGCACTTTGCTCACTGCTTAATAACATGTCCCTTGTAACTGCCTTTATCAGACTGCAGCAGCTGGAGTCTCCACTCGAGTTATGGTGGTGGTTGGGGGTTGCATGTTTAACTTCCAAAGACAGAAGGTGTGGCAGCGTTGGAAGACAGCACCGAGACTGTGACTTGGTTTCTTTCTTACAAGCAGTTAGGGAGCTCTTCCTCTTATCTGGGTCAGACAAAGATGGGACACCTAAAAAGCTCTTCAACATGACTACCCTGGTTTCTCACTATTGCATCAAGCTGATCATATACTGAAGTCCTTTATCTCCCTCAGCTTTCCCCACATAAAAGGTGGGGAACTGCAGCTTTTGAACACTTGGGACAATTTCAGTTAACTATGGCAGTGGCAGAAGACTGAAGGATATTAAATTCCTGATAGTTCTGTATAAAATCAGCAGCTGGCTCAATTACAGAGAGCTGAGGAGCTCTCCTGTGGAGAACTTGGGTTTACCCCTTCCATTTGGGAGCCATCAGCTAGTAGGTAGATTATACAGATGTGTCTGTCTTTTATGCAGATGGCAAAACCAAAAAGAAGGATAAGAGAGATGTGAGAACGACTGAAGATGTTCCAGGATAGAAATGCAAACAATGTAAGACCTGAAGCTGTAGGAAACCTGAATTTGCTAGTTTTACTGGTTTGGGAACTGGTTTGCAACTGTTGTAGATAGAGGTGTATTTTAGGTGAGTCATGCCAGTGGTGAAGACTATGTAGGTGCAGCCACAGTTTTGGCAAAGACGGGAAAAAAAAAGGAGATAAATCTTGTAGGCTGAATTCTCTCTGATATATCCTGTGAAAAGGAGCAGAAACAAAAGGAAAACATCTTGAGAAAGAAGTCACATAGCGCTACTTTATTCCCCAAAGAAAACCGAAGTTCTTCAGACTTTCTTGTGCAAGGTATTTGGTAGGTATCACCCCAAGCTATTTTCAAGTGCACTTTTTTCAGTGCAAATACAGGTTTTATTCTTCTCATTGTGAAAAACCAACTTACTGCAGTAAAAAATATTATCAACTTAATTATTATTAACTGAATACCATGTAACATCTGCTTAAATAATTACTTCAGCACACACCATTAGCTAAGATTAACTGGGTTTATTCCATCAGGTAGAGTCAGGTTGCTAAACAGTGCAAGTTTTAATGTATGAGCCTGGAAATAACTATAACCTGAATAACTATTCCTGGGCAGAAATGCCTGGGTGAACTGAAAGACATAAAATCAGTTTGGATTTAGAGGTAGCTAGCTGTATGCTACTTGTTTCTCATCCAAATCTTACTCACTTCAAGCTTTAGAAAAGAAAACTAGAATTTAGAACTATCAGTGCTGAAGATTTATCCCACTAAATTGATTCAACAGAGTTCCTGTACGTTTTGCATTGTGCTATAGTAATGTTGAACAGATCCCTCTGATGGACCACATTACAACCTTCCTGAAGCCAATACAGATGAACTAAGATAGCAGGCACAGAAACTGATCTCATTCTCCATCTCTCTTTACATGCAATCTTTATTTTTACCTAATCCCTGTTCACTCAGATTTTCCATGAGAATAATGACTTCCTTAAAACTTCTCTTTTTCCCCCAAACCTGGCAAATCAGTTTCAAATGACTGCTGTTAACAGAAGAAAATCATATGATGCTTCAAGTGTGTAGTCTGCTGCAAAGCCAACCTCACTGAGTGACAACAAGCAGCTTCCTGGCACACTACTAGTAATTCCTTTTACCTAGACTATAATCTAGAGGAGGAACAAGTTAATAAGGCATACAAATATGTGAATACCTAGAGGCTGCCACTAAATTCATGTCAATTTATTTCTTCTTTCAGCACAGTGCATTTCATACACTTACAATTACAGTGTAAAACTGTTTTGTAAGTATTCTAATAAAGAATGAACTCAAAATCACAGGCCTATTGATTGCCATTGTAAATAAATTCTTTTGATGGGGAGAAGACAGCCTCCTTGTTCCTGTTACTAAGTCTAAGAATTCCTCTATTTCACTCAATAGCTGTGTGATCACAGACCATACACAAGCAGTTTCTTTGTACTTTGGCATGGATGTGATGGTAAGATGTACCTCTGGTCACTCTTCTGGTCTCTTTTCAGCACTTAAGCAAGTGCCATGCTTACCTTCTACTCTTGTCTCCAAGGAATGCTCAAATTCAGCCCGCTTTCAGACAAATCCCCTCACCAGATCATCATTGTCATCACGTTGCTGCTCATCTGACCTGGTTTAGCCTTTCTCCTAGCTTGAAGTTTGTAAAGATGTTCAATAGTTGTACTGGACTTTTTCTTTGAAGCAAAGTATCCTTTTTTTTTCTTCAAGAATATAAGAAGAAAGGTTGTGAGACACCGAGATGTATATGCATTTTATATTAACTAAGCATACTACTTCATCAAAACTTCTATGCTGGCTTTTCCTCTGTAGACTCAGACTCTGCAGAGATCTGAGGCACTTCCCCCCTCCAAATCCATTCCTGTGGCTGCCCCAGGATGCTGAACTTGTAGAAGTAATTGATGTATCCCACTGTGGGATAAGAGGAAAGACAGCTGGGAGCAGACAAAAACGGATGCTAAAATGGACTAGACCTCCAGCTGCTGACCTACAGAAGAGAAAGATCAGCACTGGCAACTGGCACAGTCTAAAACTATTAACTTTAGTTCCCTCAGATTAAAGCAGCCCAGGACTGGTTAATTCTTACTTCTCCACATAGCATCCCTCTAGCTGCAACCAAAAAAAGATAAACATATTGTTCCTGAAACAGTACAGGATATCATCTCCCATATTCTTCACATATAGCAAGTGCTATTTGAGCTGCCTTAACAATGAAATCAGGTGCCCCTATATAAATACATGGTATATGATACATTGGTTCCATTTTAGACCATTTTATGGCAACATTCAGATTTTTATTGCATTCCTACCAATATGTAATTTTTAAACACACTATATTAGGGATTTTGTCTTCCTCTCCACTTGGAAACTTGAGTTCTAAGTATGGATAGTCCTTCAGCTGAAGTATTTATGCATTTATAGTTGTGTGGGGCATATATATGTATGTATGTATAAATGCATATGCAAAATGTGAACCAAAAAAGCAGAATACACTGTCTCTGGCCGGACTGGCTGTTTGGCTTTAATTAGGTTCATGTTTGCCCTATGGAGTGCTCAGGCTTACAGTTGAGTACTGAGCCTCACTGCCTTGTGCAATGCACTGGCATGTCGAGAAGCTGATCCCTCCTACACACAATTCATAAACCACAATGCAGCAGGTGGATGAAAGACATGCTGCGTGGGGGTGTTTTGGAAAAAGGAGGTAACAACAAACCAAAGAGGTCAGTGGAAAAAGAGCAGTCAGTTAGCTACCTACTGCTATCGATGAGTTGATTTCTCTTGCACATTTGGGATTTGCTTGGATTTGAAAGATGGATCCAGAAGTAAGCAGGAAAATATACACATGGATTGAGAAAAAAATTGAGTAAAAAAAAGATCTTCAGTGAGCAAAGAACAGCATCCCAGGCTACTAAATTTAGCTACATAAGCAGACCACAATACAGACAGAATATAGAACCAGAGAATCAATCAGGTTGGAAAAGACCTTTAAGCTCATCAAGTCCAACCATTACCCCAGCACTGCCAAAGCCACCACTAACCCATGGCACTGAGGCCTTATCTGCACAGTGTGTGGACACTTCAGGCACTATATATGATATTGCAGCACATGCTTCTGATCTCCTCAGTTGCAAGCTTCTGAGGCAAAGACTACATCATCTCCTATCTATAGAGTGTAATACAACGAGCCCGCAATCCTGATCACAGCCCCTATGATGCACAGCTACTGCAAATACCTCCTGCCAGGATGGGCTTGTCTTTTCTTTCTTTCTCCACCAGATCTGTCACAACTCTGCTGACAGGGCAAACACATCAGCTGGAAGCGGTGCTGAAACAGGGGC
>NW_009928828.1:10973-41095 GCF_000696875.1 Nestor notabilis
GTAACCCACACTGCAAAAGTTCAGAAGAATCATTATGCCAATGAAGTTAATGGCACAACATATAGAACAATTTAATTTCTACTTATTCTCCTTCATGTCAGGACATGACTGATCAGTTTTAAACCCCTTTCTGAGTGTTTGCAACACGCAGATGTGTGGGATATGTGTCTGCAATGTTTGTAGCCCTGTCACCTGGGGCAACAGCACATGGGATTTGACAAGATAGGTGGGTTTGGCAGTACGTGGATAAGAAACCCACAGGATTACTGCAAGAGATAAAGTTGGGTATTGGTGTTCTCAGTGCTGCTACACAGGAACTGTGACACTGCCACGAGCTGTGTGGTACTCTTCCAAAAATAATGGCCATTTAATACCACAAGCATGAAGAACGGCCGGCAGGTCCTGTCCATGTGTCTGAATGAAGTCATCTTCTTAGGAAGAGCAACCAGCACTGAAACCAGGAGTTTGGGGACTTGTCAGTGATGGCAATGAGGGGAACAGATTCGAGTGGCAAAAAAGAAAGGTGGGAATTTGTGTGCAGGTCCTGTGAGTGACAGCTGAGCGAGCTCGAGTGCTTTGCAGGCTGGATGGGAGGACAAGCCAAGCAGTGTCCTCCAAGCACCTGGAGGAGAAAGAAAACAGGCAGAACAAATTGGAATCTGTATCCCTACGTTTTTGACAGAGAGGCCTGTGGCCAGACATAGAATCATAGAATGGTTTGGGTTGGAAAGGACCTTAAGATCATCCAGTTCCAACCCCCTGCCATGGGCAGGGACACCTCACACTAGACCAGGCTGCCCAAGGCTCCATCCTTTGCAATACACCATCACAATGTGCTACTTTGAACTCAGCCCCAGGGTTAGGAGAAAAAGAGTGAAATGAATCATGAGCCCAACACACAGAAATTGTAAAAGATGAAGACAAAAAGGAAGGGGCAAGAAATCCTCTTTTCTGGCACAAAAATAGATGAGGCAGAGAAGTGGTGAAGTGTAATTTCAGGTTACCTTGCTGCATGGAATGTATTAATAGTTTGATACAGTTCTGTTATGTGAAATGGAGAAAGAAGAAAGGAAAGGGCGTAAAGTTCTCCTTACAAGCAGAAAACCAGATGAGGCAGAAAACCAACAAAACCTGTAATTTCAGGTTATTTGCTGCACTGAATGTAGTCAGAGCTCGACTCGGTTCTGTTATTTTAGGCACACATTTAAGCCTGTGCTGTTCTCCAGTCTCCCTTCTCATTCAAATCTTACTTCTGAGGACCAGCTTTTCTCTCAGGCATGTGCATGTGAGTGTTACTACAGTAAAATGCAGTTGTTTATGAGTATGTGAAGGCAAGAGGACTAAAGTCTGGTGCAACATAGATCAAGAGGCAGTCGTTACAGGGGTTTTAGTGTGATGAGGACTGACTTTATAGCCTGACCTTCCATTCTGCTTGTTCCAATTGCATGAAGATATTAAAATAGGAAGGTGTTACCCTAAGTTAGACGATATTCTGAAACAACCATCCATTCATTTAATGAACAATAACAAATGTGAGTCTCTGCATTTATGAACACCACTCAGATTATCTTGTTGTAGTCTAAGAATTCACCCTCAAATGACTATTAAGCAAAAAAAACCGCAAACCCACCCTCAAAGAAAAGCTGAAAAGGCGTTTGAATGTACAAGAATAAGCAAACCTGTTACAATAATTAAACCTTTAATGTGATTAAAGTGTTTTGGGAGGATTACACCTAAAACCTAGAAAGCACAATAGAGCTGGCAGAAAACAGGTATTCAAACTTGGAAGTGAGCAGTTCAAGAGCTGTAGCTATTTAGCTCATCCCTTCTTCAGCTGAAGTAAATGTGACGCCAGTACAGCCACTTCAAACCAGAGCCTGGTGTGATGAAGAGAGAAACGCAAGGGAGCTGAGCTGACAGGAGTTTTGGAAAGCAACGTGAAGCACGGCTAGATGGGGAAAAAAGACACTTAACAAGAAGTTGGTGTTGTCCTAACGTAAAGTTACCAATATTACTATAATCCTCAGTGCTCGTGAGGGTTTGAAGTCCCACAAGAGTGGATCTGAAGCCCTGCTGCATCAGTTTGAGGTCTGTGGATTGTGGACCACGGTCTGGGGATGCAGAAGCCCCTGTGGAAATTGTCTCCCCCTTGTTTCTTCAGAGGGAGCTTTTCTTCTTCACAGCTCTGTAGTGTAAGGAGCACAACGTCACTCTAAGAAGACCACAGCACTGTCACAGCTTGATATGTTAACCCCATTGGTGGACTGTCTGTTTTCAAAAGATAACCCCAGATATGTGTGAAATCATGCAGATGTATATTTACTTCTGGGAGAAGTGAAGTGATCATTAATTGTTACCAACCTGGGTAAAGATGAGCTCTAGAGAGTTCGTAGTATGCATTTAAGAGATTTGTCACTAAAATCAGTTCCAACCTTCTTATGCAAAGAGTTGCTGGTTAGATCCTCAGCTTGTACAAATTCAGGCTGCTTCATTGAAATCAACATGCTGTTGGGAATCAGTGTTGGCTGAGAATCTGGCTTGCTGCAGTTAGGCTCATAAGGCTCAAAACTAAATGAAACGTGGGCTATATGAAAAGCATAGCATCAGAAGATATCTCTGTGCAGAACAACACTCCAAGCTGAAATCATACCAAATTCACCACACATCACAGAAACACTGGAGTGGATGGGACCATCTGACCCCTGTCCTGGGTTCTCCCAAAGTCCGCCTCCCCAGTGTTTAGTCCAAAAGAGAGGTCAAAAGATCATGCACTCTTCACATATCCATATACCACCAGCTAAACCCCACTTCCCAATACCCTACTACAAGCTTTCAGCCCACAGCAAAGACCAAAAATGACAGAGGGTCTCTTCACAGATAAACTTGAGAAATACTCTACCTCCAAAATCAGTTACATGCTATTTCCTGTTATTGTCTCTAACACCCTATAATAATCTTCCTTTGTATATGTGAAAAAAAAGCAGAACCAATACTGCTATTGTTCAAACTTGAGCCCTTATTCCCACTACTTTAGTACTACAGTTTCTATTTGGGATGGTATGCAATACTGACACCAAGGGCATCAAGAGATGGATTTAGTGGGACCATGCTGTGATCTCAGGCTGACAAAGAACAAGCCATATAAAGGGCTCTGCAAAGTCTAAAAAATCAAGAAAAGAAATCTTTAAAGCAATTGTTATTTATAATCCCTTTTTTAGGGCTGTATATTACATTTACTGATATCCGGTTTAACTGTCAACTCTGTCTGAAAGTGAGTGCATGTGGCCACTTCCTGTATGTTTCAGAAATGAATGGATGTACCCATAAAACAACGTTTAACTGCACTCATTTTCTTGTATCTGCAGATTTCATCTAAACTTTGCACTTGATTCTAAGCTGAAGATTCCCCTGAATTAAGTCCACATATTTCTAACAACAAGCAGTTCAGATATTTCTATTCTAGTTCCCACCATACCACAAGAACTGAAATAGCATCAATTAAAATTGTCATTGACCTCTCACAGAGCACTGATATAAAAGCCATTCTCCCCGTGTCCCAGCTGCTTTTTATACAACAGGGTGTTTGATTTCCTCTGAACATTTGATAGAAAGATTAAGCCATCCAATGTTTCCAATTAAAACCAGTTTGTGTTCTGCAGTGGAGTTAACTACTTCATTAAATCACTCATTATGGATCTTCTCAGAGCACTGTGTTCAATTCTTCAGTCTGGAGATTTTTCGCTTATGGATCTAATAAAATCATCAGGAAGCTTAAATTTCAGTCAGATGCCAACTATCACAAAGATGTAATTAAAAATCATTACCACTATTCCATCTGCCACTCTGGCTGTTGATAATGCACCTGACTCCTCCGTGTCTCTGCTGTTAAGAGTCTGCAAATGAGTGCAGGATGAACAGAGAAAATATCTGTGTTATCTAGACACTATCTAAACTCTATTTCTTTTACAACATCTCTCACTGCTCCTTCTCAACCCCAGCAGTCTCTGGTCCAGCACACAGCCAGTGTGCCTTCATGGGAGTGAAATGCTTCTCCTTTCTTTTTGGGAGTATTGCCAATACGCTTCCTTGCCTCCGCTGGATGCAACTGTCCTTCTTCATGTCTGTGTTTTGTTCCAGTTAGACCAGCGCAATGTTAGACCCTTTCTGCTGATGTGTATGCATGCAGAATTAATAGACTTCATCTACTACAAAAAGATGTTGGCAGGAGTTTTGTTGGCAGCAGACAGAGTAAGCACATAACTCCCTTAGTAGCTTAGTTACCCTGGTTGCCAGCCACATTCAATATTGGCCTCAAGGTGCTTCCTCTTGACCTTTAAAGCCTTGTGGAATCTCAACCCGGGTGCTTCCGCCAAGGCAGCAATTCCCTCACCTTCCTGAGTGCCAGACAGGCATGCCCAAATCCTCCTGTAACCAGCAGGTACACAGATGTGCCCACCTTGCCAGCAACTTGACTCCCTCTGCTATCTTTCTCCTGCAGAACTGTCCAGCATACTGTGATCACCAAAGTTACACAGAGATTGTACTCAAGATTTTTTGCCCTTTTTTTCCCCCAAAATGCAGGTTTGGTGTCCAAAGTTACACTGAAATCCATTTTTTCCAGGTAAATGCTATATCTGGTTGTTATAAATTAAAATACAAATTGAAGTTGTCACTCTTGGTCACATTCTTCCCTTAAGAAAATAACTGTGAGCTTAAAGAAATAGGTGATGAGCATCCACTGATCCTGATGGCAATCCATCTTACTGGATGAAAGTATTGAAAATAGGGAGCTCTTCTTTAGTATAAACCAATCCACCTTTATTTCAATCCAGTAAAAGATGCAGTAAGTGAACAACACAATTCAAGGACATCAAATTCCAATTCTTTTGGTCCTCACTTCCATGAACAAAACCATAAGCACTCTCATTTGCTTCTATACCAACAGGTCTTGATTCTGCAGTGCTTTTATATGTGTGTTCCTCTTCGTAGTCACAGCCTTCCCTATCTAGTAGCCAAAACTGTGCTTAGTAGCAAAGTATTCGCTGGACTGGACCTAGTAGCAGGATTTCTATTAAAAAAGGGTTTACTTTAAGAAAATTAGGTTATATTCCGAAAATAAAACACAATTTAAAACAGTTTATAGCCAGCTTTTGAGGGGAGAGGTCTAGATTCTGTTAAAGATGCAGTAGTAACCTGAATATCCTTTCTGCCCTTGGCCTTTATGGCACTTGCCTCGATACTGCCAATAGTAACAGAACATAACAAGTAACACTGAGTTTGCACCTATAGTCATAAATGCAGCTGCAAAACAATTGTATGCAAATATGTAGTCACAGTTCATTTCAAAATACTGTTTTAAGCACCAAACTCAAACTGACAAAAGTGTTTAAACAATAAGTATGTTCACTTAAATAGGAATATTTTTCCCCTTTTTTATTCACTTTGCAGAGGATTTCACATTAGTCCCCTCATAAAAAAATGATTTTCATAGATAAAAAAATGATTCTCATAGATAAAAAAATCTAAGGTTCTTTTTAAGGAGTCCATACTCCAGCTTCCCAGACAAAGTTCAGCTTTTCCAACTATTATCTCTCAGGAAAAAACTTACAAACACTGTTTCCAGAGAAACACATAGTTGTGCTTGAATGGAGGGCATAGCCCGTGGTTTTAAAACCTGGCTGCACTTAACAAAGCACTGACGCAGGCCTGCATTGCAGAAGGCTTATTTCTGAGCATTAAAAGACAGCACAAAATGAGAAAGCTGATACTGGCCTCTTTTTATCTTACTGGAGAGTTTGGCTCAACTCCAGCCTTCCCTCAGTGTAGGGAGCAGTTAACAAACTACATGTCAGTATAAGAAAACAAAATTATTCAGCCACTTTACCTTTCTCGTGTCATTTTCCTTGGGGTCATTTTCCTTGAGTTCTGTTTCCTGCTCTTATTCCAGAGCTTGCTTTGACATGAAGTGAATGTAATGAAAGCCACAAGTGATGCCTTCACTGTAATTGCTGCTACAGATACACTGTA
Source organism: Nestor notabilis (assembly GCF_000696875.1). NCBI lineage: Eukaryota > Metazoa > Chordata > Aves > Psittaciformes > Psittacidae > Nestor > Nestor notabilis. Next base: position 17,001 of record NW_009928828.1, read on the forward strand.
ATTGGTACAAATAAGTCGTCATTTTTATCATAGTAAAAGAAGGTGTGGTTTGGTTTGTGCTTGTCAGAGGGTCTGGAGAAGCTTTCACAACAGAGAAGCAACACTGCTTTTATTTTAGCAACAAGAGCTGTTCAAGTGATGGTATTTAAGGAATGAGGTCACATATTCAAGCTGTTTAGATACAACAGTGTTCAATGATGTCAGTCAGGCTCCAAAGGAGATAAAAAGTGCATCAGCTTATCAGCCAGGCATTTCTAGTGCTGGTGTGCTTCCCCCATTTAATAAAGCAAGGAATGCAATGTGAACTCCAGCCTGGCACAGGGAGATGCTCCTGAAGCCCTTTATACAGACAGCATGGCTAGAAAACATGAATTGCAAGGCTTGATGCACCTACCCTTCAGTGGTTCAAGAAAATCAATCTGTGTTCTTACCTGGATCAGTAGTTTTCCCCTGTTCCCTTTTCCCTGAAAGATTTCAGTAAGATGGATGTTGTAGCAGGAGATCCCAGGCAACTAAACACATTCCAATTACATTGGTGAAACTTAGCAGTGTAAAGTACTAACCTGACTTTACAACTTCATCCAGATATATTTAACTAACATAAGAAGAAGAGTTAGCCTAAGATTTTTGACCAGTGGCAGAATATACTGGGGTGTTCCCATGCATCCATTGAAAGACCAAAATCTACTCCTTTGAGTATCCCGTTATGTTAAAACTGGTTTGAAATCAGCTGCTATGACTGTAACCTCAGTAGAAATTTCCTTGATCACAACTAGGCTTCAACTTGATCCTTTGTAAAAAACATCAACAAATTGTTGTGGTTTCTTCATGGTTAGTGAGTGACGTGTCCTTTCTCAAAACAGGCTTTAGAAAGAGTATTTGCCACTTATATTTTTACAAGCACATTTCTGATACGTGTTTAAATTATCATTCCTGATACAGCAGAGCCAAAAAGCAGGTATTATAATCACTTCTCTGAAGAATTTACGCTGACCAAGCCTCCACGGTTAAAATATTTACATGCACGAGTTCAATAAAAGTATTCACATAAATGATTCATGTGTATAAATGTTGCAGACTTTAGCCAAAAAAGATGATAACACTCAGTCCAAAACCACTGGACTGGTCTTTAATACAGGGAGGATAAACCAGGCTGTCAGGCAGTGATCTCTATTAAGCTTTTATGAAACAGTTTGTGCCAAATATATTTCCTCTGACTTCATAGATGCAAAACAATTTATTTCCAGGCCTCAAAGATCTAGCAGATACTCACATTAGGCTTTAGTAATTTACATCATTACAAAGACAGCAAGATTGGGCCTTTGCACTGGTAAATATTTCATTAAATCTTATTATTCAGTCTACCTTCCCCTAAATTGTGTTTTTCTGCTTGTGTATTGAAGCAACAAGATTGCACCAGCGATGAAAAGTATTTACAGCCCAGTTTGATTTACATTGCTTCATGCTTACACAGAAGCCAAATATATTCAACAAGCCTCACCCGTACATGTGAATTTTACTGGAGGAAATAAGCCTGTGTTGCTTAACAGCAATACTTAGGTGCAGAAAGAACTAGCTCCAAAGAGAGGACCTGAATTTCAGGAATTAACCCTGAGAACTTGCTGAAAGGCCTCTCCCATTATTTTCCTACCTCAGGGACTAGTACGATACCAGAAATCCTTAAGGATAATTGAGAGATATCACAACTTCAGACTTTTCCAAATGTGATCTTGCTTGATATTTGTCATGTTAAAGAGGAACAGAAGATGGATGGGTAAAACCTTTAACAGCGACTTGATTACTGCAGTCATGCACACTAATCCTTCCATTCTAAATACTTCTCAAGCATAAAGATATCAAGCAGTGAGTTAAGCAGACAATTATTCTGACCAAATACAATTAACAACTCAGTAACTATTGCTTTCCCACTTTTAGCCTGGCCACAGCAGCCATAAGGAATTCACTGTTCATCTCTAGCCAGAAAGAAGAAATGCAGAATGTCCAGCTGTAGAAATGATCAGTGAAAGCACTGCCACAGAAAGTGAAAGTACTGAAGGGAGCAGCCAGTGAGTAAACTGGGACAGTTAAAACTGAGCATTTCCTGTTTGTAAAAAGGTATTTTCAGTGACATGACTACAATTATTCTTGTTCATTTCCATGCTGTATCAGTTATCCTTCTCTTTCTCCCCTTCCACCAATATAGATATGTAGATAATATAAACCATAGAATCACAGAACCCCAGACTGGTTTGGGTTGGAAGGGAGCTTAAAGCTTCTCCAGTTCCAATCCCTGCCACGGGCAGGGACACCTTCCACTAGAGCAGGGTGCTCCAAGTCCCTGTGTCCAACCTGGCCTTGAACACTGCCAGGGATGGGGCAGCCACAGCTTCTCTGGGCACCCTGTGCCAGCGCCTCAGCACCCTCACAGGGAAGAATTTCTTTCTTATATCCTTCCTGAACTTCTCCTGTTTCAGTTTAAACCCAGCAGCCCTTGTCCTATCACTCCAGTTCCTGATGAAGAGTCCCTCTCCAGCATCCTTCAGACACTGGAAGCTGCTCAGAGGTCTCCACACAGCTTCTCTTCTCCAGGTGGAACAGCCCCAACTTTCTCAGCCTGTCTTCATACGGGAGCTGCTCCAGCGTCTGATCATCCTCATGGATCAGAGGCTGGAACTCTGATCTTGCTCCAACAGCTCCATGTCCTTCTTATGTTGAGGACAGCATCAAGGCTACATTAAGAAGATTCTGATGAGCATTATTTTTTTGAACCTTTTGACCAAAACTCCCTTGGCTCTACAACACAACAAACGTCTCAACAACCCCCCAGACAAATGGAACCTCTCCTAAATTGTCCATCAAGCAATTTTCAACCAAAGTCATTTACTTCCATTATAACCAATTAGCAGGGCACTAAGAGGATTTTACCACTTCGTTATTTCCTGTTATCAAAATGTGGGTGATCCACCATGTTCCAGTGTCTCATTTCATGGCTGAAGAAAAGCTCTCACAGTCATTTTATGCATCTGATTTGGAAAACCTGCCATGGCTTCTTCCAGATGGAGTTCAAATAGAAATGAATGATTAAGTTCATGTTGGTTATTTACCAGACATGGAGCAATTACAAGTGGTTCTAATTGAGGTACATTGCAGTTGTATTAGGCACTGTATTTATTTTGGCTAGCTCCTCCGCTACAATAAGCCAACAAACCTCAATTACATTCATTAACCTGTGTAATTTAGGCCAGTAGAACATAACTGCTCCTGGAATTTTCTCTGCTGTTCTTTTTGCCCGTGTTAATACACTTGTTTCTTGTGGAGAAGCAGAATTAGTGACTGTAAATGCAGAGCAAAGTCCAGATGAGGAAGGCTGGATCAGCCTCTCTATTTCTCTACTATTATTGGGTAGATATCACACAAGAGCTTTAAAAAGAAATACCCCCAAACTGGAATGTGCTGTCATCTTCCCATCAGCTGTAATATATATATATCTCCTCATAGACCCTTCTTCCCTTTGACAGCCCCAACAGAGCCTTGTCCAGCTGGAGCTTTCACCAGCAGGTCTCTGGAAATGGTGTCAGGGACTGATTTAGCCCAGTCTCACAATGCTGAGTAACTGCTCCTCACCCGAGTCAGCTCTGCTGCTGTCACTTCTGAGTCACTGCACTTGCTGAGGAAGCAGCCTGCTCTGCTCCCTCTAACTTTCTTTGCTACATCAAGGCTGAGTTCAAAGTGTGCTTGGCAGTGTCCTGCAGTAAAACTAAAGGGCCAAATGAGTTCCCCTGGGGAAGGAACAGCCAATCTCTAGCCATGACCTACTGAATACTTCTACCTTTTTGTGGCTTCTTTTCTCTACTCAGGAGTCAAATTCTTTTTTTAAAATCATACGTATAAATCCTCAAAGTGAAAACTTTTTAAAAGGAACTTCTGACCTCACTTCAATGCTCTCTGTCTTCATTTTCTTGTGAGACCTCACTTGCAGTATTGTGCACAGTTCTGGTGTCCTCAGCGTAAGGGGGACATGGAGCTGTTGGAGCAAGTCCAGAGGAGGCCACGAGGATGATCAGGGGCTGGAGCACCTCCCGTATGGAGACAGGCTGAGAACATTGGGGCTGTTCAGCCTGGAGAAGAGAAGCTGCATGGAGACCTCAGAGCAGCTTCCAGTGACTGAAGGGGGCTACAAGGATGCTGGGGAGGGACCTTCATCAGGGACTGTAGTGATAGGACAAGGGGTGATGGGTTCAAACTGAAACAGGGGAGATTTAGGTTAGATATAAGAAAGAAGTTCTTCCCTGTGAGGGTGCTGAGGCGCTGGCACAGGGTGCCCAAGGAAGCGGTGAATGTTCCATCCCTGGCAGTGTTCAAGGCCAGGTTGGACAGAGCCTTGGGCAACATGGTCTAATGTGAGGCATCCCTGCCCATGGCAGGGGGTTGGAACTGGATGATCTTAAGGTCCTTTCCAACCCAAACTGTTCTACGATTCTATGATTCCCTTTGGTCCACATCAGCTTCCTCGTTTCCTCTGTAGTTACTTCCATCTCTCTCTGCTTGTTTCATTCAATCACCTTCTAAAGTTGAATGGTTTTTAAACAAAAATCTATTTCATTTTTTTTACTTTGTGAAATAGTGATTAAATTCCTTGACAGATAGTAAAGAGGACACACAGCCTTGAGGTGACAGCAAATCTTGTTCCTCAGCCTTAGACTCCAGACTATCCCAACTCCTTAATCTTTCTGCTGAGTTCAATCATGGCTTGACTTCCCCATCTTACAGACCAACAGTCTTCAAACCATAAGCGTTAGCATCTGAACCCTTTCCAAAAAGGATATATAAGTATAAGCCAAGGAAGAAGCAGTCGTAAGAAGCTGTTTTCAGCTCTGAAAATCCTAAGTCACGTTCTGCAGAGTGCTGAAATGACTTTTCTTTCTCAACCGACCTATGTAAAACCTTCACACATCTGCAAGAGTCCGAGTAGCTGATCAGTGTTGATCCACTGCAAGCTTTGGAGGGGAAACTCTCTCAGTTGCAGTGTGCTCAGAGTTAATCAGCTCCTCACAAAACAAACCATGTTTCTTTGGATTGAGCTTCAACCTGACAATAAGCTTATCACACACTGGTAACAAACGTAATGGGTTTTGTTGAGAGAACAATCACACACACACCAGGATATCGCTCAGCTCTAAGAAACATGCCCTGTAAAGTTCTCTCGAATATATCAGATGCACTAAGCCAAAAACTGTAGCTCAAATGGTCTATGCATTTACCCTTGTGTGAAATTAGGTTTCTCTTTTCCATCCCCCATCGTCCTTCACACATTTTCACCTGCCAAAGCACAGTTTTAAAATGAGAACTGGGGCAATTGCTTCCCATTGACACCCAGCAGGAACCCCCAATTAAACAATCTCTGCATTTCCTCTTTCACCACAGTGTAGTGGCACAACCATATTGGGCTTTTGGAAAAAGCTGATGGCTGCATCTGTTTGGGGACTCCATAGACTTTGAAAAAAAGCCCAAATCTTCCCAGGTTCTTTGGCTTTGAAAAAATCTTGTCTGTATTAAAAGGGTTTTTCTTTCCTGCCTTACAGCCTCATATTATCAATATGGACATATCATATCAAACAGGACATATCATCAATATGGACAGCATTTTTCTTCTAACTGAATTATAAAGCTTTCTCCTTTTTCCCTCCCCTGTAGACAGCAGCATTGACAGCTCATGAATCTCCCTCCTTCTTTTTCAAGACTTCAAAAGGGAAATATTGACCCAACTCACTTCCTACAAACACTGTGACATTGCATATGCCAAGCTCTCTGCAAATCCAGCGCAAACACAGGACAGCAGGCAACTTCCTACATAGCTTTCCTTGAAGTTGGAATTAACTTGCTAGGCCTGAAGAATAAACTAAAATTTTACATTTCTTAACTTTATCAACAAAAAAGCTGTTTGTTGTATGTATCCCAGATCACAGAACCCCAGACTGGTTTGGGTTGGAAGAGACCTTAAAGCTCACCCAGCTCCAACCCCCTGCCACAGGCAGGGACACTTTCCACTAGAGCAGGTTGCTCCAAGCCCTGTCCAGAGTCTGGTGGTCACAAGCAGTGAGGCCACATCTTGTTACTGCCTTGGGGATGAACAGCACTGGGGCAACCTTTTCCCATACAAACCCCAGTAGGAATTCTCACTTGGGAACTGAAAGGTCTCCTTGTTACCTCTTGGTCTCACACAGTTACAGTGCAAGAGCTGAGCACAAACCCTATAGATAATGACTAATCATTTAAAGCCACATCGTGCTGATTTTCCCAGTGCCATGTAGCAGCTCCAGAAAATCCATTTACAGCCTGTCAAGGATGGGTGCAAGAAAGAAAGGAAAATAATAAAGGAGCTAATTCTTCATCCTTTTTTCCTTTCTAGTCATTAGTCAGAGCCCATTAAGCCCAGCTCCGAGCCCCCTATTAAGGACAGAGGACCCCTGCAGATATAATGGGGAATTTGAATGTGAGGAGACCCCTCTCAGCAGCCTTCGCACTGCCATCTGCCTACCACCAGCTTACTGGTGACAATGCTTCATTACTGTGAATATCTTCCATTAGGGATCCTGGGCCAGCTGTGCCCTCTTGGTTTGAGTCTTGCAATGTGTCAGTGCAGCAATACAGCCAGTCCATTGCTCTCAGGTTGTCTGACTAAGCAGCTTTTGGCTGAGAAACTGTTCTGTTACTTCACCACTGGGACCACATTCTCATTTCAGATATAATCCTGCAGTCTTGGCATTTCCTTCGTAGTTTGGGCTACACTTCCAAAAATCCAAGGACAGACTTGGTCCTTCCTGGGTAAACGCTGGTGAACAGCTCAGAAAGGAAGCCATTACTTAAGTCTCTTTGTTTCATCCTGGGAGTTAATAAAGAGGTGACCGGGCACACAAAACCAACGTGTTAGATACTACAGGCTCAAATTCTATTGTCAGTAAAATATTACCTAGAGATATTCTGCAAGAATTTACTAAATCTAGTACTAAGATTACTTAAGCCTCTTTGTTTCATCCTGAGAGTTAATAAAGAGGTGACCAGGCACACAAAACCAACGTGTTCAAATTCTATTGTCAGTAAAATATTACCTAGAGATATTCTGCAAGAATTTACTAAATCTAGTACTAAGACTACGTGTCTTTTCAAGGGTATGGAGAAATATTCCATAGACTTGAATCAGATGTTCCTGGTTAAAAGACCATATCATATAGCAGGAATCCCACATGCTGTAACTTTAATACAATACTGACTGATGCCTTGGAACATAATTCACAACTTTTTATTTACTCCTTAAGAATACAGGAGACAAGTCTTCAGAAAAACTTCCTGACATAAAATGCATTAACTGCAGAGAGGTTACCTCTCAGGGTAGTAAATCTGGTGCCAAGAAGTAAGTAACCTTTTGTGTGCATGGAAATAACGTGACAAGCTCTTGTGGGCTGGCTACAGATACCTTCCTCTTTACATTCTGCACACACTCGGCTCTATACCGCATGAGCTGTTTTTGTTTGCAGATGACAGGGTTTCTCAGCAACGTAAGAATGTGAAGTAGAAACAGCATGTGTCAATAAGAACAAAGCAGAAAGTCAGCCCTGGTTGCCTTTCATAATCTGGTAGTTTTCCTTTCATGCCTTTCCCCTCCTATGCTTTTTGCCTGCAGATCACCCAACAATTTCCAGAGCTCATCTCCGGTGCACTCCTGCTGCATACACAAAAATGCCCCAAAAGACAAGGGGAAATAAAGGGCATAAATCTAAACACATAGATGAAATAGTTCTGCTTCACATGTACCCACACAATACACATAAACAGATCTAGGTCCTACTCTACATTACTGGGACAAGTCTCACACCTAACACAGGCTTAAGTCTGTTGATAAGCAGAATTGCAGCGTCTTGGCTCTAATATTCATCCCACCTGGATATTGTGAGTGCTTCTGAATAGTCACACTGCTTTTATCTGACCCAAAAGCAGGTAAGTTAAAAAGGGCTCTAGTGATCAATTTAACATTCTGGGGATATACACACTAGACTGCCATTTAAAGCTTGTTTTTCTTAATGGTTATATCTTGGAGTAGAAGCATTGGTCTCTCTGGCCACATTTGATTGCAAGTAACATTCCTCAGTACTGATGTCACTGTATTAATTAGGTTTTAAATGCAGCCCCTTAAGTGTCACTGAGAGCTGCTTCTTCACCAGCACTGAAATTATCTTTCACATCAAGCCTCACACTGGTAGGCAATGATAGGCAATGAGGTGAACTACAAAAGAAAAGGCCCAGTGTAGCCAACACCAAAGTGCTCTGTCATATAAGCAGCCTAGAAGCAAGAGCAGCCTTGAGACTCAGCACTTTTGGGAGGGTCCAGCAAGCTCTCTAAACCATATTCACTTACCAGCTCTAGCTTTGTTTGCAGAAGTTGAAACCAAGTGGAAAACAATACCAACAACTCCTCGCAGCTCAGTTCTATTTGTCCTTATCTTGGGAAGGAAAGAAACTTGTTGCTGGCCACCCTTCGCGCCTTCCCTAAAGGAGCACAAAAGGAGGAAAGAAGTCACGTCTCAATTTCACTATTCCCAGCAGGCTTATGTCCTGCATACTGTCAATCCAGTCCTGAATATTTATATCACTACCAGTCAACAGAATGTGTTCTTTCACAAACTGCCAGTCAAAGTGATGTCTCACAGCCAAGCTGCTGCTATTCTTCTCTGCCCTTTCCAAGGGCTCGACTTCACAGTCACTAGACAGAGAAAGATCAGGCTAAACAAGGGTGAAATTCACATGTCTTTAAGTCTCAAAACAAGAGAGCAAACAGATTTATCCACAGCCACAAGGATCAAGGGCACAAGCAGCAACCAATGTTTTTGATCCAAGACCATTTGGAAGGAGATGCATTAGGAGACTATAGAAACAGTATTAGCATTTTGGTAGCTAAGCCTGTGAAGAAGGTGGTTTGAGCATCACAAAAGAGATGACATTTAGCTGGCTACATGCTTGCCAGCCTGAAGGGATCAAACACTGCCTGGTAGAGGAGGTGATGGATTTCAGAGCACAACAGGACCTCTAACTCAGCCCTTCCAACACACTGGATGTCACCCTGCTTGTTCATCTAACACATCTGCCACATGACTAAAGACACTGGGATAGAAATTCTTTCTGTCAGTGTCATTCCTCTATTTTGTCATCTCTTAAATTACCATTTGACCAGATGGGGTAAGTGTCAACGATTTCAGTGTGCAGCATCTGTCCCACTCTTCCTTAGCAGGATGTGGGGAATATAACATTTTACTAGCAATACTTACAGAAGTTATCTTGTGAAGAGAGTCACAGACCTATTCTGTGATTCCTTCATCAGACCAGGGCTAATTCAGGCTGCTTTACAGCATGGGGCCCTCTAACTGAGGCAATTTACTTATCCAGGGCAGTTCAGTTTTATTTTGATAAACTGTCTTCTGAAGTTGTTATGGAATTTCCTGATGCTCCACATAAATAACATCCCAAATGCAAATCTCGGGATGTCAATTGTTATTCCTCTTGTAACTTGTCCATTGGTTTTGACAGTAGGACAGACACAAGGACATTATCACTCAAAGAAAGTAAGTTTTTAGATAAGCACATTCATTTTGCTATTCTTTAGCATGGTTCACAGACTCATGACTGTGACTCCAAGGTGAAGATGGGATCACCTTCGAAATGTGATCTTTAAACAAGTAGAGATTATTACATATACCCTTCATTGTTCCCTGGGTATTGAAAACCACATCATTTTGCTATAACTGAATGACCAACATGGATTTGAATGAGCAATTTGAAATGCTTGTACCATCCAGTTCAGAGGAGGCTTCCTGGAGTTCCATTAAAGTGAAGAATGAAAACATGACTCCTGGTGTTTTTGTCTCTGCTGGTCAAGCCTGGCTCCAGATGGGCACACTGAAGTACCCCTGCCAGCATTATTTCCATTGCCACAACCAGCCCCTCTTCCAAGACACAACTGAGAACTTCCTATAAGAGGGAAGACTCATGGTCCCTTCTGCACTGTGCGTATTCCAGGAGCCAGACACCACGTGCCTGGCATTCAAAGTATTTGCCTGTCTGCTAGAGGCAGCTGCAGTTCAGGTGCTGCCAGGTAACACCACCACTATGTTCTGTGAGGACTGGAGGTTTGTTCCTCTACAGCATTTAACTTTTTGGCTATCATCTTCTGTCATGAGGCCTAATATTTGCTGAACTTCATCTCCACTCCAGGCCTGTGATGGGCTACTTTGACAGCATGTGCATACTCTCACTACCTAAGAGCTATACCTCTGTATGTGTATCTCAGCTCTCTGTTGGTCTAGAACAAGAAACAGAAAAAATGCTGAGGAAATAATAGAAGTATTTTTTCACTGTTTTCTTAAAGCCAAGATTAAGTCACCTGTGTTGGAATAGGCCTGAGGATCATGTTTAGCTCAAACAGCTGTAATAAGAATTAGGAAAAGATAACAGCTACCAACCACAAAGCAAACTGAGAGCCCTGTTCAAAAGTGGTAAAGAGAAAAGACTAGAATATAAACCTTACATTTTTTCCTGCTTTGAAGCAAAAGGCAGAATGAGAATGAGTTCACCCTACTCCAGTCACTGCTGGACGATGGATGACTTCATTCATTCAAGTTGTAGCATTCCCTGAGGTTGCCAAGACTCAGAGGAGACAGAAATTGCTTCTGCAATTGCTGTTTCAATACTTGGTGTTTCTTTACCTGGGAAGCTCTCTGGTGCATGGAAGATGGATATTACAGCCAGGTGGACCTTACCAGAATTGGGGACTTGGTTTGAAAAAGTATTGCAGCTGTAAAGATGCTTTACCAAATCTGGCCAGCTTCAGACTTGGTGGTTAAAGCCGCAGACAGACTCCAACAATACTGTGTTTTTCCAGCTCCCAGTGCTTTTAGCAATGAACAGCAATGCAGTTTCAGGCTTCTGGTTCTTTTTATGCATGGGAAACCTCTGTTACTGTGGTGCTACTGAGATGGAGACCAGTTTCTGCAAGTGAAAGAGGAAGAGAGCTGTAGTCACATGCAGTGTCACACCGATGAAGTCATACACTGGCATAACAGCAAGTGTTGTCAGTTGTCAAAGGCCATCTGTAGCCAGCAGACTTAAACTGTCATCCTGGAAAAAGATGCAGACGAGCTTAATGGGAGATTGCATTCTCCTCTCCCTGGCATTCAATCAAATGAAGCTTGTTCCCTGGACAGATATAGAACACAAAGGGCCACATTCTTTCATTTACTTTTTTCTTTTCTTAAAAGAAAACAATTATTTTTTGGCAGTTGATATATTTTCAAAACGACAGGAAAAAACAGGAGGACCAAAGAACTCCAGATCTGAAGAGTCACTCGTCAAATGTGGGCTGTGTATCCTTAGTTGTGGCTTTGGGCAGAGAGGGACTGCTCCAGTGTTTGCTCTGCAGAATTGCCTCACGCTTTTGATTTGAATCATTTAGGGGGTTGCTATGTAAGCAGTCAGACACTCTGTTTGTGCACTTTCTCTGGGTTTTGGGGTGGGGGGAGTCAGTTTTACTGTGCCAAACACACTGTGGAAACTGCTGGAAGAGGATACTAAATAAGAGATCCATTCCTTGGAGCAGGAAATGACTCCTCACTTAGAAATGATCCATTAACCATTCCAGAGGAACAGTACAGTGATGGCTCCCAGTACACTTTGTGTATCCTCCAGCTGGTGAGAGATTTCCAGATCAACCTGCAACAGAAGAGGGGAGATGTGCCTGGGGTCCACATTCCACCATGAGCAGGCCCCACTGATGCAAGAAGGTAAAATTTCCTATTCTGTGTACTAGGAGGCAATGATAAATGTGCTGCTCTGGTTGGTTCTAGTGCAGGCAGGGGGCAAAGAAGAGGAGCACTGAAAACTGAAAAATGAGTCTTGGGATCTGTGCCTGGTACTGATGCAAATGAAGGTGAAACTATACAAACAGCAACACAATCAGACCATTCATCATTCCTTCATTAGCAGCTTTTCTTTGCAACACCACCACCAAAGAAAAGCCCTTCCCTCTTTTTATGAGGGACCAAAGAGGATTGAAAAGAAAGCCTAATTGGTGGGTGTACAGTATGCACACTGTAAGGCCATTTGTGATGCTAATCACATAGCCTGGAATCCATAGGTGATGTTAGTGTGGTTCAATTTACACAACCTTTGTAATACAGAAACTCACTGAGGATGTGATATGGAATCTCAGCTTACAGCTAGGAACAGAAAAGCTTCCAGCCCCAGGGCTAAGCAGACAGAAACTCTACTACTTTGATGAAATCAAAGCCATGTTATCCTGCTCAGATTTATGGGAAAGGTCAGATTTCCATAATACTTGCACACCTAACATCCTAGCCACAGGAACACCATTACTACCAGTGAAAAATTATTACATTGTTTTCAAACATTTTATGTGCCTTTAACACAAAGTCTTTCACGTTCTACTCACTTAGGATAGATCTAACATCAGAAGGATCTAACATTAAGGTTGTGGGTTTGTATGTGCTTATGACACCCTGGGCTCACACATTCCATAGTGTGCAGCTCCCTGCCACTCCCCATTCAAACAACTTCACTTCAGCTCCTTAGAAACCTTTGCGTCAAAATTTTCCATGCCATTGGCTGTAAATTTTGGAGAGCTTTGCAGCAAGAAATGATTCAGCCGTTTCAGAGAAATGAGCCAAGGAGAGAAATACACTGTCATGGTGATACTAAAAAAGAAGTCTTAAGGGGGTTGGGGTTTGGTTCGTGGTGGTGGGGTTTATCTTGCAGAGGATGCAGTTGGTAAGGTGTGCATCTTATTGTCCCTGAAATAAACTTACATACAGAATCCCAGACTGGTTTGGGTTGGAAGGGACCTTAAAGCTCATCCAGTCCCAACCCCCTGCCCCGGGCAGGGACACCTTCCACTAGAGCAGGTTGCTCCAAGCCCCTGTGTCCAACCTGGCCTTGAACACTGCCAGGGATGGGGCAGCCACAGCTTCTCTGGGCACCCTGTGCCAGCGCCTCAGCACCCTCACAGGGAAGAGCTTCTGCCTTAGTTCCAACCTGAACTTCCCCTGTTTCAGTTTGAACCCATCACCCCCTGTCCTATCACTACAGTCCCTAATGAAGAGTCCCTCTCCAGCATCCTTGTAGCCCCCTTCAGACACTGGAAGCTGCTCTGAGGTCTCCACGCAGCTTCTCTTCTCCAGGCTGAACAGCCCCAATGTTCTCAGCCTGTCTCCATACGGGAGCTGCTCCAGCCCCTGATCATCCTCGTGGCCTCCTCTGGACCTGCTCCAACAGCTCCATGTCTACGTAATCCTCAGAAAAATTCCAACTCATATGTACTTTGTAGAGTTCCTTGAATTTGAAGCTACCAAATTTCTAGAGCTCCCCATTTACAGCTCTGTGTGTAGTCAGACTCTGCAAGCTCTTCCCACAGAGTGTGAGCTCCAGGGACTCACAAGGACTTTCATCCATAATTGCTGAACCAGGTGCTGGAAAGCTGAGCACTGAAAATGAGGTCAGGAACCTCCCTGTCCTGCACACAGGAACCTCCTCCTCAGTGCAGTGAGCCTGCAGAAGGCAGCTGCTTTCTTCACACTGCACAGGGGACATAGGGATTGACACATGGATGTTATGAAGGAAATGAGCAGAACAGGATGAGATGTCCTGCCTGCACAGCAACAGACACCTGATTGTACCTATTAAAGATTCTGCCTATTAAAATCAATAAAGCATTGCCAGGTTACCTACAAAGATCACAGATGGGTACTTTGGGCAGCACAGCTTGTTTCTTAATTTCCCCTTTTTGTCCCAGTTGTAGTATTTGTAACATTAATGCATCATGTTCTTCTGTTGGTCTGTGGTATGATGGTGCCAGGAAGATTTCTGTGCTCAGTTTCCAATTACTAACCACAGGGCAAAAAGTGGAGGCTCCGTGTCCAGCTCAGACCCTTTGGAGCAGTGCCTTGTACCACACTGGGGTACTGCCTCTGGCCTGACAGAGCAGCACTGATGCAATTCAAAGCATGCTTGCATGTCAGCTGAAACAGAGTGCTGCAGAAGGAGGATTAAGTCAAGCTAATACTCAAAAACCCAAGTGCAAAAATCCCAATAATCCATGAGTGATGTGAAGGACTGTGTCAGGACAAACAAAAGAACAGCAAAAATATCATTCCATTCTGTGGACGCAGAAGGAGGAACAAAAGGATCTCAAGACAAAAAGGGATTAAGCCTTTGGACACAGATCAACAGCCAAGGATTCTTTGGGGTTAAGGTCAGCCTCAGCCACTGGCTGCAGTGCAGACATCGTATCTGAACAGATTAGAATAAATGCAGATTTCAGCACTGTGGTGCCTGAGCCTCAACGTTTGCCAGCCCTGCCCTTGATTTGACTTATGCTTAACTCTAGGCCAAGTCTGAACTGCACATCTCCAACTCACAGCTGATCAATAAGGATCTTTAATGCATGAGCTGCTCTATTATAAAATATACAACCCAGATAACTGACAGTAGGAGACAGATGAATTCACAGAAAGCTGAATCTGAACACAGGATGCACCATTAGCTTATGCACCACGTGCTTGTGTGCCTGGAGCTTACAGACAGCTGCTAATACAGATATGCGTGTGTGTTTCCCAGGATCAAGAACTAGTAGGTAGAAGTCTGGTTATAGCTGGAGGTTACCTGAAACATCTGTGCCTGGCATAGAAGCCAGAGTACCTCTATAAAGATGGCCAGGTGCAGAAATTCATAGTTGTTCTCCAAAACATCTTTCCAGTTTGCAAGGAACTATTTCCTTTCACTCAAAAGCTGGGGATACAAAGCAACAGGAATCAAACTGGAGAAACCAGTTCAGAGGAACTGCCCACAAGGCCCCCGAAACACACAGGTTCAAGTGGGAAGTTTTAATTCTAGCTACAGATGACACTTATCAACCTGGATTTATTTCAGACTCTGGTTTGGCATCTACTTTCACATGAAAATAACATGCCTTCAGAGCAATTTAAATGCACAGCTGCTCAACCTGTTTAAGCATGACTCAGAACGAAATATGAACTGCACAGTAGGAGAACATAGCTGCTGCACTGGGATTTTACAGTCTCAGATCTTGATTTTCTATTGTTCACGCAGCTCTCATCTGACTTCAGGATGACTGTGCTTAGGCAACGGCCAACATGCAAGTGGCCTAAAACGACACAAGCCAGGATCAGGAGCAGAGCAGGGTGAGTGCTGTGACAGTTCCATTGACTTCCTTTATAATTGAAGTCCTTACATATTGGAATTACATGGAAGGTGCAACATCTCTTTTGTAAAGGGAGGAGACAGGAGAGATGATGAAGTCTTTGACCACCCTTAGGTGCAGCTCTGAGAAAGGGGAACAGTAACCAGCTGACACAAGGCTTCAGTCCTGGATGGGTGAGAGCCTGGGGAAAAATGACGGTTTGACCACCTTTATTCACAGAATCACAGAATGGTTTGGCTTGGAAAGGACCTTAAGACCATCCAGTTCCAACCCCCTGCCATGGACAGGGACACCTCACACTAAACCATGTCACCCAAGGCTCTGTCCAACCTGGCCCTGAACACTGCCAGGGATGGGGTATTCTGAATGCATGTTTTCACCTTAAACACCACAAGCTCTAAGCGGAGGGGACAGGACCTTGCACATTTCTGTGCAGGATGTGCTCACCACTTTGCAGTGTGGCACACATGCAGTGACCAAAGGCCACCAGAAGCATATCTTTATAATTCCATATTGTTTTGTATGTAAACTAGTCTCAACCTCAGATTTGTGAGGTGTATTTTTTTAAGTGAAACTTACCCACATTTTGTACATTATCAACAAACAAATTTTCAGGAATAAAATTAAAAGGTCACAGAGACAACTAATGAATATTTCTGACATGCATTTACAGAGGAGTCTGTGAGAGAATAACATGGTCACATTTGCTCTTTGAATTAAGAGGCAGTGCTAAACCACATGCAAACATAAGTGGATGCAAACTGGGTACCTAATTGAACTCCACAAATTGGATCTAAAGAATTAAATACATTTTTTCCTCATTCGTCATTCTCAGGGATTTACTTTAGTAGTACCAAGAGAGAGCTATTGCTATTTTGATGCAGCTTCAACATCTCTTTTAGAAGGAGAATGGACACAAGACATCAACCCCTTCCACCTCAGCGTGCTTTCTTGCCTAGCTGCTGATGCTAATGCAGCCTTCAAAGCATTAAAGGCATTCTTCAAAAACTACTGGCTCCACCTAACATTTGTTATTCACAACTGGTAAAGCTTTTCCTATGGCACACATCACATTTCCCTGCATTAAAAAGGGAAAACCAGACAGATAGATCCCTACTGAAGCCTGCGAGACAATGTCTAGAAACCAGAACAAGTTTTAAACAAGCCCAGCTTGTTTCACTGAGACCCAGCAGCTCTGCAGCTGCAGCAGTCCTGAAGGGCGTCTGCTGTGGGCTCATTTCCCTGCTTCTGGACAGTCTGGTTCAGGGTCAGGTTGGATGCCTCTGAGCTACGCTGCAATCTCCAGTGCAGACATGTCCTGAAGGAGGACAACAGTGGCTTGATTCAGTCTACACTCATCAGGACTTTACCATCAGGATTACATCATCCCTTGATTTCTTTTTCCCTCTTAGAAACAGTCTTTTCAGATGCTGCAGCCGAGATACAAAGCAAAAGAACAGCAACAGAAGGACACTGGTTTCTTTAGTTCAGGGACAGTAACTGTGGTGAAAGACCAACATTCTTACCAACAGCTTGTACTTCTATATCCTTAAAAATAACAAGAAACTTGGTTATTCTTCAAAAGCCCTTGTAGAGGAACTAATAGTGAGTACTGGTGGATAGTTTTGTCACTAATATATGCTTGAGATGCTCCTAGACAATAGCCAAGATGATCTAGCTGCAGACAAGATGTCCTTTTGACTGGATGTTGGTCTGCAAAAAGAAACTGATTTTAAAGCAAAGGCACAAAATTACAGTCACAGTGATGCACTGACAAGGAAGGGGAAAAAACAGTATTATCTGAGGTGCCCAAGAGCTTGCCATATGTGTTAGCACTGCAACAGGAAAGCTAATAACCCAGGTGCAGCATGAGACACTTCCATGTACTCGAGTCCCTCATTTCCCTGGGTAAGGAATAATTTATTATATGAGGTATAGTCTTTCTATATTCATGACAGAAGTTTTTATCACACAATGGAAATGGAAATTCCAGTAATGGGCAAAACGAGTGGTTTTCTGTTCTATCAAGAAGTCTGCCAGCAGTGATATCAAAGATACACCAGACATCCAGACTGAAAAAAAATCCTCCTGATTTCTAGCCCAGGGAAAATTCAGAACTAGAACCGAGCTTCGGGAATGAAGCTTATAATGGGATTCACACAGACCTTCAAACAGCCCCTGGATGTGAGGCAAGCGAAGACCCAAATTAAAGCTTCCCTTTCAGGTCCACCTCTCTGCCTGAAGACATCTGCTGTGCACGTATATAGAATATCCTACCCTGAAGGGTGGTAGTTCAAAAAGAAGCACGAATATTTCCCAGGAGCACACAAGAAGCAATTGAGAGTGGGTTTTCTGTTCTTGGTGTTGGCAGGCACTGAATTCACTTCCCAGTCTCACACACAGGCAGAACCGCAGCAGCAACTATTGAAACGATGTTCCTTTTATTCAACTTTTACATTAAAAATTACTAATAGGTGATAATATTACTTAGGACTGAAAATGAGAATAAGCCAAAATGAGTAAAAGCAGCAAAAGGTCAAGCAATTTTTCATTTACAGGTAAATTATTTTGGAATTTCAGGTTAAATGAACCACAGATGCCATTTTATGGCCATACTGTAAATTATGGGAAGGCTGGAAGAGAAGAGCCCAGGATTCACCTGTTCATTTTGGATGAACACAGTTTGCCAAAAGAAGAGGGTGCCTTTGCCAGTGTATGTACAAGGACAGCAGTGCTGGGCACCTTAGCCACATACCCTTATTCTATCCTAAGAAAGATTAAGACATATTTCTACTGGATCAACACTGTCTTAGCACTAGGGAAATATTTGTTCTTCCTGTTTCTTCCAAGATAGGTGCACTTATTGTTCTAATGTTGCACAGGGGAGAATGGTAACAGAGACAAACCAGGTCACTTCATTAGCATCCACAGGAATCTTGACAGCGTAGTTCCAGGTTAAAACTCTGGAAGCAGAGGTATTTATTCCGTGTTTATCTCTGTGTCAGGAGACATGAGCAGCTCAACAGGTATGCTTGGAAATTGCTGCTTCTCTGCATTGGAGGCTTCAGCTACTGCAAACTGATGCACCCAACCAGGCAATGCAGAGCTGTGGCAGCCAGAGCTCCTACACTGTCAATGTGTTTCAGACAAGGACACTTTCAGTCACCAGGAATAGCATCAAGTCCACTGGGGCACAGCTCGTTACGGATAGTCCAAGGAGATTTATATCCATGGACTTCAGGAGGAGCCACACTTACCCCCTCAGGGTTGTCATGCCTGGAAACTAAGTTTCATTTTCTCCAGCAGCAAATCGAGATTGGTATTTGCAGCAGAGAGCTATTACAAGGCTTGCATAACGTTAGCAGAGTGCTGTGAGCATGAAATACGCCTCATATCATTATATATGTGACAGATGTACCTGCAGAGAACTCATTAATTCTCATTTCTATTCCTGTTAGTCTAGAAATATTAGCATATAATTGTTAGTTTCTAAAATATTCTGGCAAACTTTTTTTAACTGAAAAACTGTGTCAGCATTTATTTTGGAATCTCAGATGGAGCCTGTTCTCTTGTATGCCCCTCAAGTAACGTGTTACAATAACCTCAATTACCTAACAGGAAATGTTAGAGCCCCAGCGAGGCTTTCTGCAAGCCTTTAAGTAGGAGCTGTGAAATTTCTTCTCTGTAAATCTAAATGAAGAAGCCTTCAGCATGGCAAGAAAATTCCTAATGGAGTGTTCTGGAAATGAAACCCAAACCCAGTGCGTGTGTGGGACACAAAGAGGCTGTATGGCAATACCGCATGTATTTTGTGATTATATTGGAGGGCCCATTATGGAGCAAAAGGCTGAGTGAAGAAGCAGCCAGCAGTAACATGCTGTAAGCAACTGCAGTCTGATAGAAAGAAATCCAAAGGGACTTTACATATTCCCCTTCCTTAGACTATGCTACTTGAAAAAATACTGAATTCCTCTCTTCTGTTGTTCTCTTTTCTTCCTGGAAGTCTCAAGATCATTTTATTCCACACAAAATCAAAGCCTGGAAGTAATACCAGACTGATAGCTGTGTACAAAAGCCCTGCAAAAATGAATACACCCATCTTAGTGACAGAAGCAGCTCTCATTCACAAACACTGCTCCCCCAGTAAGGATGGCACAAGACCACATGTTGTTCTGTACAATAGCATATGGGGATCAGGAATTTATTGTATGTTACCCCAAAGTGCAGCTTTGGGGATGAAAATCTTGTGTCAGCTTAGACCTCTCAGCCTGTCTCTTTAGCATCTGGTGGTTTGAAAGGCTGACAAAGGAAAACTTCATTTATCCAGAAGACATCAGAAGATGGATGTGCAAACAAAGCACAGCAGTATCTCTGCAAACACTGTGTAAGAATACCAGCTGTGTATGAGAAACTACACTGTGACAAAGAAACATAGCTTCAACTCTGTCATAATGCTTAGAACAGGGAGATTTGCAGCAATTACAAGGTAAAAAGTAAATGTACTGCCCAATAGGTCTTTGTAGGAAACAAGCTGTTTAATTATATATTTAGGGAGGAAGGCAAAGAGAAGGGAAATGCATGGGATAAATGTGTGGGAATGCAAACACTTGCCTGGGTTGGTACCACAAGTGTGGACAAGACAGATCACGATGTGGTTCTGCTGAGCTGTTTCCCACAGTGTGTGATTACCTGATTAAAGGCTCTCTAATAACCCATGTACACAGAGGGGGTGAACTACATTTACATAGGTAAATCAGGGAAAATTTCCCTCTGCTGACTCCTGCATGCCTCATTTCTGATGCTTTGTTTTTTATGTCATTAGTCTGTTAATCTAGAACACAGGTTCTGTCTTGCTGAAGCTGAGGCTTGTCCTTGTTTATGGAATATGCTAAAACACTATGCAGCAGAATGCCTCTTCGAGTCACTCCAAGAGCATCTGCTTCTCAAAGTATCTTACAAGGTTTTCCTTCCAAGTATGCACACTGTGTTGCAACACTTTGCATAGTATCTGAGATATTTTACTGCTACAGTTTTCCCTTTCATTCCTATTAAGTACTCAAAGACCACATATCTACTTCTGACTTGGTTTTGTTTGGGTTTTTGAATCAGCACAGTGTGGCACCTTACCATAAATAAGAGTTCAGTGTCTGCTTAAGCTTCTCAGGCCGATTCCTCAATATCTTGCACTCTGCAATTTCATAGCAACTCAGAATCCCAACTGAGCAGGATAAAAGTCTTTGAGATCTGTTTCTAAGCAATGCCATAACTCTTAAGCCTCTAATAATATTTGCACTTTGAGAAATCAAACTATTTTTGGTTTCTTGACTAGTATCTGTGGAAGGGGGGAAGAAAAGAGGCATTTTCTGTGAAAAAACCATGATGCATAAGCAAATAGCATATTGCTTTTCTGAACAACTGCTAAGTAAGGAAGAAGCAAGCCTTAGGAAGGGACATTGAATTACATTAAAATATAGCATGGCTCAGAAGATGGTTTTGACAAGTCTGTGTGATGAAATTCTGATCAGTTTGGCACATCTCCTTTGTGCCATCCTGAACTACACTGAGGATTGATTGTAAGGAGAACTTTTAAAGCAGTACACATGGAAGAAAAGAGACAAAGGGGCTGGTAAAGGGTCAATTAGTTTGACAAAAGCCATGGAGTAAATGGAAATTATATGAACCAATCCAACGTGGAACTCCAGTGGAACAGTGATACACAGTTTAACTATCCACGTATGTTTAGTATACAGTAGAACACATGACACACTGCACTACATTGAGAACATGTTTTAAGCACCTTATGTTGCACGTACTACACCGGATTTTATCTGTAGGACTAATGAAGGGTATTCATGCTACTCTCTCCCAGTAAAGCTATTAGTGTAAATGGGAGCAACTCCTCGTGTCACAGACAGCATAATGCTAAAAGGTTTAATAGGCTATTTGGCAGGAGCCAGACAGAATAGCTTCAGCTGCTGGAATCCTGACACTCACATTTTGCCCTTCGTTACCAGTGTTCTTATCTTTCCCCACAGAACAAGAGGTGTTGGATGGTGCTGTCAGTCTCTGGGGTTCCAGTTAAGCTGCACTACAACAGCCCTACTTCACAGAGAGAAATGTGTTTTCCAGGAATATTTGTAATCTGTTGCTACTAAAGGTTTAATTAGATGTAGCTTTAGGGCAGTAATTAGCACATAATAATTACGTGCTCTGAGTATCCTCCACACCATCAGCTAGAAAATATACAAGAATAAATAAAAAGGGATGCACAAAGTATATTCATGTCACTTTCTTCCCACTGGATTCAACAATAAAGTTCTGAAATAATCCAGCACTGCCCTAGCGAATAAATTGCCTAAAAGTACAATTTTGTATCTCAATAAGTTGGAATTTCACGAGAGTTTTAGTATTAATTTATGGGTCACAGTTGCATTTCCAGCCCTATTCACATTTTAAGGCAGATTGGATACATCAGGGAAAGAACACATGAACAGAACTGAGGACACATTGGATACCCTGAAGCAGTTAAAAAGAAAGACATGGGGAAGGGAAAAAATGGAACAAGAAAGCTGTAAATGTGATAAGCCCCAATATAAATACTGTGCTTTTCCCAACCAGAAAAGGGCCAGGCAGCTTTCTGCATCCTTCACAATTAGTAGGCCAGAGCACTGTTCCCAGAGTTCTCTCAAGAACTCCCTCAAGAATCCTTGTCTAATCCATTTTTAATCCCTCTGTGTGTTTCACCTGAGTGCTGAGAGCAAGAGCAGAAAGCTCCCACATGCAGGCATCCCATCTTATTCTCTCCAATATTTATGACAGCAAAGAGATGCTTGAACATATGTCGCAAAGTATGATATGACTAAGCAAAAAACTTCATTCCTGCCATACCATCCCCATTACACCCACCCAAGCAATTATTTGCAATTCAGTGGCCTTCTGCAGGGCTTTATAAGGACTTTATTTACCACATGCATTTGTTGCAGACAAGTCACTACTCCTGAAGTGAGGCCACACCTGGAAAAGGGAATTTTGAACTCCTGCCATAGGCATCACGCTCTGGAATCCTGCAGTGCTTTTCTTCCCTTGTCACTAGCACTGCAAAGGCACTTCTTGCTGCAATCAACCTCCAGACAGTTTCGGTTCTGATATGTAGCAATGGGTGGTTGTGCATTTGATGCACTACTTGCTGTTCTAGGAATTCATTTAGGCAGAGAGGCTACGTGGAGCTCCTGAAGGGCGGCACATTCAGGTAACAAATCCACCCAAGCAAACGGCACTGGGTCCCTGGACTCTGGCCTCGACACTCCACATTCGTGGGCGCCATCTGCCGGCATTTGATTAATTATTGACACCTCTAATGACATCAAATGCCCAGGTCAGTGTGGAATGTTTTCTTCCAAAAGGCATTTTCTTTTCCAGAGGTTCACCCACAACTTCCAGCAAAGCTCTGGAGCTTTCGAGTCTTCCTCTGCTCCCACTCGTGGCAGCTAAAGGAGGGGAAGGAAAGCCCATCCAGCATGGGACACAACTCCTCCGCTAAGTGGAGGAACTCCAGATGGTACCTCAGCCTTTCATCACAAGCTTGTGATCGTGGTGGTTGCAGCCAACCACCCCATCTTCTACACCATTGTCCTAGAGGACAAGATTCAGCAGTGCCAGACTCCATGCCCAGAAGGTTCCTACCACCACCAGCAAATCATCACAGCAGCTGATGGTGACTTTCTGCCCAAGCTACCAAAACTTCTGCAACATGTTTTATTTATACTGCTGCTGTTAACCCACTGCATGTCTCACACACTTAGGCAACAGTTGATCCTAAACCACAAAGTGTTGGTCTTGGCTATAAATATGACCCTAAGTCTGCGCTCATTCTGACCAGCAGTGAAGACTGTGATTCATCTTCTTAGTAAGAGCTAAAAGTGTGCATTGTGCCAAGGTCTGGAGTCAAAACCATGACTCCCCATTTCCCTGCAAGTCATATCCACAGGGATATAAGTTCTAGATCATGCCTATTCCTAGTGTAGACATATTCTCTCTTTGCAGTCAATGGCACCATACACTGTTCTAGAAAGAACAAAGTGTTGTTTGTACAGGTCTCTGTCATTCAAAACCCAAGAGAATACAGAAATACCTCCAAGAGTCAGATATTCCCACCAGGCTCAAGAGAATTGGCATTATTCATGTGTGACAAACAGAATCTAAATTTACAAGAGTATGACTCAAGAAGGGAATTTCCAGAAGCACTTTAGAATGAGGAGGCCATTTCTCTGTCCCTCTTCAAACAAACCTCCTGCCACATGTAGGGTCTGGAATGAGGAAGAAGTTCAGTGCTCAGATTCTCTGCCAATGACACAACACTCAATTTGGAAACATTAGCTAATGAAAAATACAATCCTGTTCCTACAACCACAGCTATGGAGACAAATTGAGTATACTCACTGAATGGAAATTAGAAGTATTTTTAATAGCTGGGCTTTAGCAGCAGCAAGAGTACAACTATTAAACCTTGTCATACATTTTTTTGCTGAAGGATCAACCCTAAGAATAACTAAAACCGCCACTGTAAGTATCTCAGTGTAAAGAGGATTTAATGCAACTAATGAGGGATGTACAAATCCTTATGCATAAGAATATTTATGCCCATACTTGGTGCTGAAGGAAAATTCTGAATATAATTCAAATATTCCATGAACAGCTGACAGTTCCCAATGGCATTTCAAATCCCAGCTTGGAATACAACTGTTGGGATGCAAATTCATGCAGCATTACTTGTCTGTGAGCCTAATTAAAGCTAAAGACCTGCTGCAAGTGTAGG